>NW_027656086.1:0-176887 GCF_964235325.1 Thermobia domestica | reverse complement strand
CAGTAACTAACTACAAGAGAAGTTAGGTTTGAAGTCCTTTTTTTCTGGTCACGGTCACGGTCACGGTCACGGTAATGTTGAAGTTGTGTGAAGAGTATCGGGCCGAAGCCCCTGACTCCATGAGTAAGATGGCATAAAGAATATATATAGATGTGCAGGTGGCTAGTTGGATATTACTATTGTTTTATTATGGCTGGAAGTCTACATCTGCAACTGTCGCAGAGTAGCTGATAATGTTATTACGAGCTATGGAAAGATACTAGATGTGTGGTGTGCGATAAACATTCCGTAGAGCGCATTCGGTGCCAATGGTGGCTATAGCTGGATTAACATGTCTTGGTAAAGTATGCCAGAACTTATGATGGAGATGCCGTAGAACTTCTCGAACAGGAGGCAGCTCTAAATCTTCCAGAATTTGGCTGTTGCGAGTATATCTGTCGTGACCAGTGATGATGCGTCCGGCTCTCGTTTGCACACTTTCAAGTGTTTGAAGATGGCTATTAGAAGCATGTTGCCAGGCAGGACATGCATAAGAAAGTGTGGACAGGACTATCATCTTGAAAATGTGCACGCGGACCTCATGAGAGATTGAACTGCAGCGAAAAATGGGGTACAAGGCCGAGATTTTTCGTAATGCTTGTTGCTTTATATCTTTGATGTGTGGGGCGAACGTGAGCCCCTGATCTAATGTCACACCCAAATATTTCGCATGCGTGGCGTGAGGAATGTGTGCGTTCTCATATATTAGATTTCGAGGGGCGCGGATGCGTCTTCTACTGTGAATGACAGCGCAACTTTTGTCGGCATTTACTTTAATTCTCCAGCGCCTGGCCCATTCCTGAAATCTGTCTAGTTGACGTTGCATATAGATGTAGCACTGTGCAAGTGAACTACTTGTTGTGAAAAAGGCGGTATCATCGGCATACGTTGCGAAAAAGCAGTTTGGTGAAGTTGGAAGATCTGCTGTATAGAGATTATATAAAAGTGGTGAAAGTACAGCGCCTTGTGGGACACCTGCTTTAATTGGCCTAGACGAAGATTTGACACCATCAACTGACACATGAAAGGATCTGCCAATGAGATAAGAACGAAGTAAATGCAGAAAACGATCCGGAAGACCTTGAGTGTATAGCTTATATAACAATCCAGCTAACCAGACTTTGTCAAATGCTTTTGACACATCCAGGTATACTCCAAGGGTGTGGTGTTTTCTATTGAAAGCCACTGTTAAGTGATCAACTACTCGTACGAGTTGGGTAGTAGTGCTATGTTGAGCACGAAACCCAAACTGATGGAAGGGTAGAAGATCACTATTGGCGACATGTTGTTTCAACCTCCAGAGGAACACACGTTCAAATAATTTACTTAAGTGTGACAGAAGACTTATCGGCCTATAGTTTTCCGGAAGCAGCGGATTCTTTCCGGGTTTAGGGATGGTGATAATACGAGCTTCCTTCCAGATCTTTGGGAAGTAGCATATTTGAAAGATGGCATTAAATAAATATGCCAAAAAGACCAGTAATTTTCGAGTTGGATGTTTCAGTATCTCAGGGCGAATCCCATCAGGCCCAGATGCTGTCTTTGTCGGTAGACATTTAATGTGTTTTTCTATTTCCCGAGGTGTAACTGGGTTGATGCCATGTATAGGGTTTTGAGTTCGTATACTATATAAGGTAGTCTTAATGTGCTGGTGGAAATAAGGATCGAGTTGATTTCTATTGGGCTGGAACTGTGCTTGCAGAGAGTCAGCGAAAGTATCTGCTTGCAACTGAGGGTCTTGAGTCAGTCCTTGTGGTCCTTGGAGGACTCTAGCTCTGGAAGCATTAGTAGCCCGTTGGAAGGATTTAGAGTATATCCAAATTTTACGATCATTTACTGTGAGGTTACGAAAAGTATCTTCCCAGTACTGTTGGTTTTGTCGTTGAGTTAGCATCTTGATCTTTGCACGCAGTTTATTCCACAGTGTCTTGTAGGCTGTATGAAGTGTGAGCTGCCAGCGACGTCTAGCCCAACGTTTTAAATGAATATAGAGTTGCAGATGTAGACTGTCGCATTGACCTGTTTGCGTTGGAGAGATTGTAGTAGTGGAGCTTGCTGCCTCTGCTGTACGAAGTGCTACTGTGATATGAGAAACTGCCTGATCGATGTCCTGAATGGTGGCGGGCCGATCGCTTAGGTCGATCAGTGTGTTTAATTCTTGTTTAAACAAATCCCAATCAGTTTCTATGTGTTTAAGAATAGGAGCAGTGTGGGCGATGCTACGGTGGGAGACATGAAAAATGACTGGGTCGTGATCTGAGTCTAGGTCCGAGAGAACATATGGGTGAATACTGAAGGATACGTTTTTGCAAAGAGCAACGTCAAGCACGTCAGGTTGGCCGCCGAATTTTGGATAATGAGTTGGATCTGGTGGAGCACTGATGATAAAGTTGGACGTGAGGAGGTATTGATGTAAAGCGTCTCCCGCAGTGTTTGGAGTAATGGAGTTCCATTCTCCATGCTTTGCGTTAAGGTCACCAGCTAAGATAACTTTGGGCCCTAAATTTGCGATGATGTCGAAGTCAGTCGGTTCTAAGTGTGTGGCCGGGGACCTATATCCAGTGACCAGTACTAATGGAATTCCTGGAGTTATTAGCTCTACAGCAAGTGCCTCTAAAGTAAGTAGTGGTGGTATTGTAAGCGACCTTACTGGTAATGACTTTTTGACAATGAGCAGCAATCCTCCTTTCTGTCTACCCACTCTATCCTGTCTGTATACAATGTAATTAGATAGGCGCCAAGAAGTGATACGAGCAGTAAAATGTGTTTCTTGGATGAACATGACATCAACTCTATGCTTTATTAGAAAGCGAAGAAGCGTTTGTTTCTGCCCCTCAAGACCATCTGCATTCCACGTAACAAGTATAAGTGTGTGGTGTAGGACGCCGGATTTAGAAACAGCCATCGTCAACCATTTCCGCTATTGTTTCGATTACTGCTGCAGCCTTGGAAGCTGAGTCTGCAGCTTGTCGAAAACGTGTGATGCCACGTTTAATGTGCGTAAGTATTTTACGGAAATGTAAGCCCTTGAGAAATGAAAGAACTGATTTTAAGTCAACATCTTCGTTAGGGTTCTCTTGTTGGACGGCAGTAACTGGTTGGTTGTGAGAAGAAGTGGGAACTTCAACATCATTGTCATCCTTAGTCACGGGTGGTATATTATCAGCAGCGGGAATGGAAATTTTCTCTGAGGATGGTGTGTGTAAATTTTTCTTAGGTATACCTGGGTGTTTGTTCGGTTGTTGCACCGGCAATTTGAGAGCTTCTGAGTAGGATTTAAATACCGGACAGCCTCGGTAATTTGCTGGGTGATCTCCCTGACAGTTTACGCAGGTGGCGGGTGTGGATGTGTCTGGTTTAGTACATGACTGTGTAAAATGTAATTGCCCACATTTGAGACACCTCGGGTGGGCTTGGCAGGTGTCTTGCGAATGCCCCAAGCGTTGACATCTGTAACATTGCAAGACTGAGGGAGGCTTGTAAGGTTCAATTTGAACCCGGTAGTGAAGCAAGCTGTTTATAGCGTATATTTCTTTGACTGCTGCAGTTCGTTCTAAAGCAACCAAGAACAGTGGCATCATTATTTTCTTGTCATCCGTCTTGCTTTTACGAGACATTTGGTGGACGCTGGTTGGTTTGTACCCCAGTCGGGAGAATTCTTCCTTTAGGTCGTCTAAATCTGTGTCAATAGGTAGTTTTCGGACAACTACCTTAATAGGTCGTTCATTTTTTGCTACACCTGTGGCATACTCAGTCTTCGTTTGCTCACAGTAAGTTTTGATGGTGGTATAATCATCTTTGTTGGACGCTTGAATTCGAATGCGCTCTTTATTTGGTTGTGCTAATGGAGGCTCCTTCAATGCTCGTGACAAGGTCTTTATGAAAGTATATGTATTTGTGATGCCGTATATGAAAATGGGAGGAGGCTTATGACTGGGCGGCTGTTTTGGCGGAGCAGTATTATTGCTGGCATTAGCATTATCTGCTTGGGTGGAAGACAAAACATCAAACCTATTGCTGACTGGGAGTGGCGGATAGTCTGCTTTCTTGAGGTTTTCCAATGAAGACCTACGTCGTTTTAGTGTTCCCACTACTGTAAAGTCCATATCTTCAGGCTTGTTTGAAGTAGCCGGTTGTGAGGCACTTGATTGCTTAAGTGTACTTTGTTTTGATTTGAGCTCCCTTGGAATGGCTGTTTGCTTCTTCTTGCCCAAGGGCAGAAGAAAGTCTTCGGGTTTGTATGTGGCTCGGATTATTTTGCCCCTAATAGCAGGAATCTTCGTCGATTGAGATTTTTTCTCAGATTTGGTGGATGTCTTCTGAGAAGCCATCTTCATTGTTAGAGTAGGGGATGGCGCCAGCTTACAAGAAAGGTAGTGGCGTTCCTAATAAATGGTATGAACTTAGAGCAGTGCTCTAAGGTTTTAGTTTGTCAAGGTGCTTTTCCTCGGAGGAGGAAGCACTACGAATCGTTAGCCGGTAGAGTTGCCAAAGTCGTCAACGAAATTTAGTTATCTCTGCCTCCGAAGAGGAGAGTATCAAAATAAATCGTAAGCCTAGAGAATAGCAAGGTTGTCAACAATTAAGATCAAATCAAGGTGTCAGCCTCCGTGGAGGTACGAAAATACAATTCGACGGTTGTTTCCTAAACCCCAAAGAGGCAAGTAATCCAACCGTATATACGAAGATCGCGCATAAAATCAACAAATGGGGATGGACACACTAAATGACTTGATTATTTTTCTCCGCCAGCTACGGATACCCTATTTTTTTACCTGGTTAGAGATTCCAGGTGGCCAGTTCGTCTGGTCACACGCACGATATTTTCTTACATAAACTCTGCTGTCAGAAAATTATTGTGGAACTCAAAATTAACAATACAAACTACTTGAAGATTTATCATTATGTTTAAAATGCCTAACCCCTATCGATGAAATAAATATTTTTTTTCAAATACCTATTGCAGTTTTGGTTTCATCTGTTTTCCGATTGATAATTCCTGAGATCACTGAAAATGGTTTTTGTTCTGCCATCTAGGGAGCAAATTAACTACTGTATAAACAAATGGTTTGGTTTGTATTTATAGCGAGAAAGTCTCTCTCTCATAATGTGATAACTCGCTTGATTATCTTAGTTTTATTTAACGAGCCAGTATGAGAGTAGGGTTGTCCTTATGTATATGAGGAAAAAAAATTCGAATTTCTTCCGCCGAACCCCCTATTTCTTTTCCTCTGATAATAGAAACATCATACACAAAATTTCATACAAATCCATCAACGTTAACCCGTGCCACAAAGCAGTTAATTTCTGTAAAAAGAAATCCATTTGAATTTCAATGGTACTCGCAGTGGCGTATTTAGGGGGGGGGGTTCCGGGCTTAAGCCCCCCCCCCGAAATCTTACTTACTATAGTAAAGTATATGAAATATCTTGCAGAATTTTCACATTTTCAGGCAAAGCCCCCCCCCCGAAAGTTAGCAAAGCCCCTCCCGAAACAAAATCGTAAATACGCCACTGGCGTACTCGATTTACTATTTGTCAATAAACGTATAATAATTACCACAAATGTAAATAGGACAATATAAAGCTTTCTTCTGTAATTCAGAATTGACTGGTTTTCAAATACAGTCGGTTGGTTATCAGGCAACAAGTTACAAGCATCATGATCATCGTCCGTATATATAGTAGGCCTACTTATGGCAATGCACAGTGTTATGAACCACTGTGGAAAAGATATTTGGATCTGTTTCTCATGCCACTTGCTTCGTTAGTAAAATTTACATGAGTTAGAAATCAATCAGCTAATAAATACAAGTAAATATGATAATGACTGATATTCCAAAAACTGGACAAAAAAATAGATATTTGAATTGTAGATCGCCTTAATGATAACTTTTACTTTTTACTCAAGGTAACTTTTCCACATCCTGCAAACAAGTTTCTATAGTCTTTCACCACTTGCAAAAGGAATTGTTTCTGTTCTTCATTTTTAGTTAGAACTGCATTGTGATCTTCCATTAACTTTCTACTCTTTCCGCTGCGTCATTTGTAACATGCAGCTTATCAACTAATTTTTTCCCGAAAAGAAATTCATCATTTGTCGACCAACAAACCGGATCAAGGTCTAGAAAACCTGTAGAAATCCGAAACCTTTCGAAGAACTTCTTCTTGTTTCCTATCACAAAATCAGCAATTTCTTTTTCTTCAATATCAACTATTTCAGTAACGGGCAGTTCAAATCGCTTCATCGTTTCATATGAACTGTCACTATTTTTAAATTTTTCTGCTATTTTGTGTTTTGTTCATTATTGATATTCTCGTCAAAAAATGAAAGTGCTCACACTCCTCTGAGAGGTAACAAAGATGTTAGGAAAACTTCAATAAAGCCATTCTCGAGACGACAGAGTTTGAGTTTGTACGTTTGAAGGCTCTTCAAAAATTGTAATTCTTGATGTGGTGAACGAGATGCACTGGGACAAGTAAACCAAGCTTTTACATACAACATAAACCAAGCTTTTTAGAACAGGAAAAGTGCACACTTGGCGCAGTCCTCCTTCTTCAAGCTCATTTAATTTAAACTGACTACTTAAGACAAATATTTTTAAACATCATAAGACTTTTCCCATCCGCCTTGCCTGATGTACAGCTCCAGGGAAACGCCTGATGTACCAAGTTCATGCTTATCTACCTCACATCTTTCCATCCTTCACTGCACAGTGACACCTCTTGTTTCTAACAGGGCTCCTTCCGTCTTCATCAGCCTAGAGGTGCCCCTAGGCAGAAGATAACACACATTTGTCTTACTAACGTACCCTGTGTTGTCCTGTGTATCGCACATCGCCCCATCTATCATTCTCACTCGCATCCTAAATTCCATCAATTTGGTAGTCTAACTTTCCAGGATCACTTCACTTAATCAATAATCATATACCTGTATAGTAACGTTTTACTCTTTGTCTACTTATATACTTTCTCTCATCCTAATCTTTGTGCTTACATTTTCTCGTGATTTCCTCTATTATCTCATTTATGTATATTTCTATCATTTCCTTATTTATGTTCTGTACAATGATATGCTATGTGCTTTATGTTCTGTTATTTACGTTATGTTCATATGTTAATGTACAACTCCTCCTACCATTTATATATGATTATGATCGCAAAGATCATAATGTCCTAGTTCTGGAAACAAAATAAATAAAATTAATTAATTCCTCTTAGCCCAGCCATGCCTTTTTCCTCTACCCCAATTCCTCCACTTCTCTCACCTCAGAGAGGGTGTAGCTCTCTAAAAAGAAGCTAGCCTATGGCTAGCACAAAAAAAAAAATCATATGAGAGCTATTACCTAATATCCTTTTAATTTTTACGGAAGGAAGTGTTGGTTGTAGTCACTTCGGTGATTCCCGACTCTTCTTTGAATTTCCAAAGCCAATAGTTTTATAGCAAACGTAAAACGAATAAAGCGATATCTCTGGGATATTAAGATTCAAACATTCCAGAGAATTTTAATTTTGTATTTAGGGTGCTTGGCATTCAAGCAGTTCATTTACCTTCTCGTGTTTTATGATTGCAGTTACACAGTGAAATATGCTGTGTTAATTGAACAAAAAGACAGTGGCGTAATTAACGTATTGCCTAGTGATGGGCATAACGATTTACTTTTGTGAACTGATTCATTTGCTCTGATTCTCAAGAATGATTCGATCATTTGATTCCCTCATATGAATCGTTTAGTCTTCTGCGTTTTCCCTTCGACCAATTATTTGTTTCGATCAGATAAACTGGTTGGAATGATTCGTTCATTGAATCATTTAGCTTTCCGCGCATGCATTTTGCGCAGGTTAGTTATTCGATCATACGAATCGTTTGTCTGCGGCAACTCAATGAATTGCTTGTGACGAAATGCGATCTCTCTTCGTTTTGTCAACCACCTTTGCCATGTGACATGGGCAGCATTGCATTGGGGCCACAACAGCTCTGAAACATGTTTCAAGCTTCATTGTCACTACGAAGTTAGCATATGTTCTTGCTCCCTCGCATTGTTAATTGTTTCAGAAAGTAGAATTTGCGTCGGAGCGGTCAAAACTTGAATGTGTTGCAATCTTCATTTTTTATTGCCAGGTTCAATTTCCGAGAAAATATGTTTTGTTCAAAGTGATCCTTCAGAAGCCCGTATACCGTAAATAATATTTAGCTCTTTAAACCAGAACGTTATACCGAAACGTTAAATTGAAGCAAAAACTAGAATTTTATTTAGTCTTGCTACAAGCACCGAACATGTCCCATTACCTTTTTACTGATTGAAAAATTTCAAACTGAAGTGTACTAGTATTGAACCATGACAAGCATGAAGTACGCGGACCAGATATACTTCCATCGAGGTACACATTGTTAACAGTGAACTTAAAAAAAAATGTAGAGTAGGCCACGCCCGTATCCACGGAGGACTAGGGGGCCGCCCCCTAAATTTTTACTGCTCCCCCTAAGATTCTCACCGTAGGCTTGCAAATGTATTATAATATAGTGATGAACTATCATATGATTGGATCGCCGCCTAAGTTCTACTGGGCCCCCCTAAAATTTTTAGCTGGCTACGAGCCTGGAACAGGCCCGCAGTTAGGAAGGGCCATCGACCAGAACTCTTAATATCCCCTGTGGGCAACTGAAGCCCCCGCGATTACCTTGAACTTCCCCTGAAATTTTCAGTTGTTTCTTTAGATAAATATGTCTTAAAAATAACCACTCAAGAATAAGAGCGACAAGGGTCAAGGGAATCGGGACGGGCTAGGTACAGACCTGATTTATGAACTTTCTCCGAGATAATTTTAGAACAACTGTCTTTCTACCTCTAGCTTCCTTTTATTCTATTATTATGGATGGAGATATAAAACTCTAAGGTGGATGTGTAACTTCCATGTTTTTACTTGTAAATACTGATAGCACTCTACGATAGTGTATGCTCATTTCCGGTATGTAGCTTCTTACATTTTCTTATCCCGAGTCTTACGAACTCTATAAAGGACAAACCGTGTTCATGACCACTAGCGCAAATCCTGGGGGGATGAAGGGAACATATCCCCTGCAATCTTGGAACTGGGAGAGACTGTCCCGGCAATAATCAGATTTGAAATGTGTTTTTATAGGTAGAAATGTCCGATTGTCACATTGAATTACCGGTATTTCTGTCCCATTGCGACAAAGGAAAGTGAGATGAAATTGATGTCCGTGCAGAATAAGCCTCAAATCTGCCCACCTTCCAATCTTAAAGACAACTCTGCTCCCCTGATCCTCGACAGTATTGTTTTTGAACTTCATAAATTTTTTGAAGATCCTTTTAATAAAAGATTATGTGAACGGTCATACCGTTCGCCCCTCAAAATGTTGAAGACAGAGTTGCACAGGCGCGGAACAAGGCAAATTTTCACCCGGGGCAAAGTGAATTTAGCGCCACCTAATCCTAGACTAATTTTATATTTTATTACAATGATTTTAATATTTAAACCCATTTGTCAAAAATAACATAATCAAATACATGATATACGTATATTTAGTTCTTGAAAATATTCATATGTATCAATTATATAATAATAATAATAATAATTATTATTATTATTATTATTATTATTATTATTATTATTATTATTATTATTATTATTATTATTATTATTATTTTATTATTTTATTATTTATTTATCGATATGTATAAACAAAAGCAACATCGGACAACATTTATTGAATACTACTAATAGTGACATGGTTACTGCAATATTTAAATTATTTTGGTAAATCAATAACATCAGGAGTCATTCTATCATATATCCAACTATGTAGCAATATATTCTAATAACGTAAAATAGTAATAAATACATTTCACATATGTTGAACATGTTTTACGCACAGCAATATAACAACCTTGTATATGTAGGTCCTGGTAGTCGAAATCCATTCATGAATTTGTACAAAAGCTAAATACTCTTACAAGACTAAAGCTTAATAACATATTTTGTTAAATATTTGAAATCCTCAAACTTCCGTAAAAGTTTGGTAAGTAAAAAATATCAAAGTCAATATAGGGAACTTTATGAAAAAGCATCCATACCATTTTCTTCTATAAAAACAGTACCTTAAAATCTACAATTATTTAGAGAAATTATTTTCGTAATTTTGTATATTAGGGAAATTTTCTGTCAGATGTTTACTCCTCAAGTTTTTTTAATGCTTAAGGGGGACTTCTAATATTTTTCACCTGATAATATTCAGAGTAAAACCAATAGTTTGTGCTGAAGTTGAAAACTCTCAATATCACAATGCTCTTCATCTGTTAAAACCACATGAAGGTCAGCACATTTCTTCATCAGGGAACCGTTTTCTTGATTTTTGATCCTGTATATAAAAACCCAAAAAGGTCATGATGGTGGTTTAATTGAGAAGACCGTTCTTCAAGTTAACTTATGGCTTGGGGGCCGCGGTGGCTCAGTGGTAGAGCGTTCACCTCTGGTGCTAGGGGTCGCGGGTTCAAACCCTGCTCCCGCCAAGTGAACTTTGTGGTGGACAAACACCGTGTGCGTGGGTTTTCTAGATTCTCCCGTTTCCTCCCACTTTCTTCATTCCACCATTTCATTCATTACTCATCATCACCGTCTCCTTTAGCCTAACCGGCATAACCATGGGACGTAAAAAAAAACGGCTTGATTCAAGAAATGAAAATAAGGACTACTTTTGAAAGAAATTTTGGGATCCGCAATGCGCTCATCAGAGATTTCATATTCAAACTGAGGTTTGAGTTTTCGTGGTCATAATTATAACTCATTTGGAAATGGGGGGGGGGGTCGATTTTGAGAGCTCTGTAATTTCTCTACTATCCATTCGTAGCTTTTCAAACCCTCTATCAGTTCGCACTGCTATTGAAATGTAAATTTCTTATTTTTGAAGCATTATGCTTATAAAATTGATTCTGAGTAGAACTTATGGCAAAGTATGAGACAACAAAAATGAATTTGTTGTCTTATTGTTTGTCCACTGCGCTCCCCGGACTTAAATCCTTTAGATTTCTTTCTCTGGGGCATGTGAAATCGCAAGTTTATGCTACCCCTGTTGCAACATTAGAAGACCTTCGAGAAAGGGTGGAATAATGTTGCGGACATGTTCAACAGGATGCCGACATGTTATCACGAGTACGTGGATCTTTGCGAAGACTGGTACGAGCATGCATTCGCATAAATGGACGACACTTCCAACATTTACTTTAATGATAGAGGTACGTTAATTTCTCATGCATCTCTTCTGTCGTTACACATCTGGATATTTACTGTTTACCTTATGATTAATACTATACATATTACCAACATTGACGATTTCTGTTTGTTGATATGGACAAACACGATATGTCCATCATTTTTTGCTTGTTGTAATGCACTTACGCGTTCAACATGCGGAATGTTTCAGATTCGCCTCTCACATACTCGAATGTTGTCATGCTTTTCCCATTGCAATTCAGTTTGCGGATATTCGTTATGTTAACTGCTTAGCACATAATGCTTCATCAGTACCTTGCTTACCTAAATGCTGCCACACTTATACGTATGCATTAGTTGTCGGAATTCTTCCTAGAACCATTTACAACGTACATCACAACACTTCGATTGCCTCTCTCATTTCCTGCTGGTTATGCAACCACACACGGCACGTAAACATTGTCCGCAATTTTGTAGTTTCTTGAGCTTTCGAGCTGGTACCACGACTTATGAATTACTGGTGGATAGACTCGCCCCCGATGTTAATCTCGAACCACCGTACGTATACGTACAGGGGACGAACCAAATAATGAGCAACCTACAGGCGCTCGATTGATTGAGTTATTGTTGCTTTAAACGAGCTTAGGAGCTTCGAAGGCCTGGACCTATGATTTGGAAAATCTGGGATCAGAACCACTGCATTCAGTGGGCACTTCAGCGGATGTGAATCCGTAACATCATGCACCAAAGGTGAGCTGAACGTCTGTTGATACCCCGATTGAGTATTTCCAGCTGGCTTGCATGTTCTACCAGTGTTCCTTTCGGCCATTCCATTCATTTTCATGCATCGTTTGTTTTACCGTGGTATTGGTACAGTAAAGTACTACTTTGTACATGTGCATTCGTCTTAGGAATGTGCTCTGAAGTAGTTCACAACATTCACCACCACCTTTCTTCGATTGCCTCTCTCATTTCCTGCTGGTAATGCAACCACACACGGCACGTAAACATTGTCCGCCATTTTGTATCTTTTCGAGCTTTCGACCTAGAACCACGACTTATGAGTTACTGGTGGATAGACTCGCCATTCGATGTTCATCTCGAGCCCGCTTTCCTTGGACAATTTTCCGGGAATCCCTCCGTTTCTTTAGAGAATCCCTTGGGTGCGCATTGCAAAGTTATCAACCATGCATTTCTGCATAGCGCAGGTCTGACTTCGATAGTCATTCATTGGACCGCCCTCTGTCCGATTCATACTTTTTGAGATGTTCGTCTCTAAACTTCATTTTCCCACACTTTCGACAGCCCCTATCTCCGTTACGAAGCGTTTGCGGACACATGTTTACTAAGAGTTTTTTGTTAGTTTTGACGTGTACTATCTACGGTTCAATTTATGACCATTACTTCTTAAACACCCTGTATAATAGATTTTGAACCGAAGCGCTCTTTTTAATTTATTTATTTATTGCAATAGATAGAGAAATTATCTTGGCCAGCTTTGTTTTGGTAAAGTGAATTCATTAACATCTTAAAGAGTAACGGTGGTTATGCATATTCTAATTACTATTAAATCAAATGTAGTAGAATTTACACTTCTCACCATTAGATGGCGCTAAACATCCTTTAGTGATTGACATCTACGGGACAAAATTGTAATTTCTAGCCTACGAGACTTTTTTTTACTTTTAAAATATTATTAGTCGAAACACATTTATAACAGAGAGCTAGCAAATGTACTTTATAATAATACACTTATATAAGTTTTATTAACATTTATATAACCTACATCAGAGTCCCTCGGCGATCCACCAATCTGCTATTGCCACTGACCCTCTGGTTTCATTTCCTTTCGTTCACTTTTAGGAGGGAAGTTGGAATTATATTTCTTTAGCTAAGTGGAATACGCAATAGGGTGGGTCGAAGAAAACGATTTCTATGAAATGGAATTCTAATACTGCGGAAAAGTTGGACCATCTATCGAAACGTGTAAGTGTAATTTTTTTTTAAATCGCGTAATATCTTCAGTTCGCGCATCCAGGTTAAAGTTTTACCAAATTGTCAAAAATCCTACTTTTTTTAAACACTCTGTATAGAACACAGGTTGCTTCTGATAGTTGAAATAGAACGCAAATTCTCAAGTAGGCATGTAACGATACACAGAAGAAAAGAAAATCAACATCGGATAATAACTTCAGTTCTTGCTCTAAGGTCAAAATCTCATGAAATTGTAAAAAATCGTACTTTTTTGGAACACCCTTTATAAAATAATTTATGTTGTTATAGCCCTAATAGGGCTGTGATTTTCTTCAAGCATGTAGCAACAGTCACACAAAAAAGAGATCGAATACATTCTTCACGAAAAATAGAAATTCCACACTGTTTCATATCCGCATTTGTAAAATATATATTCTTTCTTCAGAAATCAGTTTTCTTCAGAAATCCAGGCCATATAACGCCTAGAACTGGATCTGCAAAGGATATATCTGAGAGTATACTTTCTTATTTAAGTGACAAGGACATGGACATAAATGATCTTGTTTCTATCGGCTGTGATGGGACAGTGGTTAATACTGGATGGAAAAGTGGGATTATTCATAATATTGAGGTCAAACTTGGAAGCCCACTCCAGTTGTTCATTTGTTTATTACATCTTAATGAGTTACCTTTCAGATATCTTTTCGAGTACTTATATGGTGACACTTTAGGCCTCAAATCATTTTCTGGAACTATCGGCAAACAATTGAAACACTGTGAGCAGCTTCCGGTTGTTGGTTATGAGAATATTCAGACCGAATATATCTACGTAAAAGAAAATTACCTGAGCAAAGACCAAAAAATCTTCTTGATATTGTTAGAGCTATAAACAGCGGCGAGTGTCCAAGTGATCTTGCAGTAAAGGATCCAGGCCCATTAAGTCATTCAAGGTGGCTTACTATAGCGAATCGTATTTTAAGGTTATATACTTCGACGGAAGATCCTTCATTTGAGCTCAAGACATTGGCGACTTACATTGTAAAAACATATGCACCAGCTTGGTTTGCTATTAAACAAAATTCGTCTGTAAAAGATGGTGCTAAACATGTATTTAAATTGATTCAGACATAACGATATCTACCGGAAAGTTTACTAAAAATTATCGATCCTGTAATACAGCGAAACGCTTTTTTTATTTATTTATTTATTTGCGCACCCTGAAAACCTTGTTTTGGCCGTGGCGATGGATGAACGGAAACACATAAAAGAATTAGCTTTCAGAAGATTGTTGAAATCGAGGAATCAACCACCATCAGGTAAAAGTGTAAGAAATTTTTACCACCTGATCTCAAATTTGAAGCAACTGACTATACCGAATTGATAGATTGGTCAACGTGTAAACTTTCATCACCACCAATTATGGCCCATGTAACAACAGCGAGTATTTTGTCATTTCTAAAGACAAAAGAACTACCAGAGTTTGACTACGTAAAATTTCCATGTCACACGCAGTCCGTAGAAAGATGTGTTAAACTTGTAACAGAGGCTGCTACAAAAGTGTGTGGCTCCCTAAACAGAGATGGTTTTATTCGGACCACAGTTTTGTCACGCTCAATAATGCCAGATTTTAGTAAGAAGTCTGATTTTAAAGTTATGTCCGAAATAGAAAAGAAATACATTTGAAACTTCTACAATGGTAGGGTGGTTGGGAAGGGTGTGGGTGGAACTCGAAGTGCAGCATCTCCTTGTGGTGAGTTCTGGGTTATTTCTAAGATCAGAAATGAGCGAAGAATCATTTTCTACGAAAGAAAATTTTACGAAAGGAATCATTTTATAAGTTCCAATACACGAACTGAAGATACTATCCAATTTCTATTTTCTTTTTTTCTGAATATTCCCGCATGATTGGGAAAAATATAATAGGGCTATAACAACATAAACTATTTTATACAGGGTGTTCCAAAAAAGTACGATTTATTATAGTTTCATGAGATTTTGACCTTAGAGCAAGAACTGAAGTTATTATCCTATGTTGATTTTCTTTACTTCTGTGTATCGTTACATGCCTACTTGAGAATTAGCGCTCTATTACAATTATCAGAAGCAACCTGTGTTCTATACAGAGTGTTCCAAAAAGAGTAGGATTTTTGACAATTTGGTAAAACTTTAACCTGGATGCGCGAACTGAAGATATTACGCGATTTAAAAAATAATTACACTTACACGTTTCGATAGATGGTCCAACTTTTCCGCAGTATTAGAATTCGATTTCATAGAAATCGTTTTTTTTTTCGACCCACCCCAATACGCAATGCCTTTTACTTATGACAACAAGACGAGTGCTGCACAACAAACACATAAGAAGAAATAATGTTCTCATTCCTCATGGAAATATGTGTTCCAGCTAGTATTCGTAATCATTTTACTTCGATTGAAACTTACCTAAAAGAGAAAGACGATTGGTGTAACAAAACTCAACTAAATTTAAAAAATGATTTGTGTGAAATATTTCTTTTCTGACAATGAGGGACAATTTGGAATATCTTTTGGGAATATTCCCTGAAAAAATTCCTGGAATATTAACAAAAATTTGAATATTCCGGGAGTTTATATACAAACACAAAGAAAATTTTCTATTATTATATTACGATTTCAAAATGATATTCGTTTTCTTTATCACAACATATTTATTGCTATTGTCTCCAGAGGATTCTTTAAAATGTATATTCTGAACGTTATTATAGTACGTTTTTACATCTAGAGAGAACGCGTAAATGCAAATTTATTACAATTTATTTTATGCGGGTAAATGTTGGAAAAAACATTTGTGGCAAAAGTTCGCATACTTTTACACCGTTAAACACTTTAAATTTATATGTAAGTGAATTTTCTAAACTTGACCCTACTACTGACATTATAAACTTTTACTTGTTACAAAGAAATTACGTTGATTAACTGCCAGAAAACATACTTAGTCTGTCGAAAAATTCGTAACGGCAACTCTAAACTTAACCCGTTATCTAAATCATTGCCTGGATAATTTAACTATTTCTTTGCCTTGAATTTTTTCTACTCATAACATTTAATTATCTCAGGAGTCTGGTATTCTGACTTAGATAAGAAAGACGAAGGTCTAACGAAAAGTGAATGACGTTCTCCTGTTTCAGGACCATCAGGGAAAATATCACTTCCTATATTCCTGTAATTTCCGTACACAGGTACGGCATACTCGTTCCCTCTCCTTTAATAGTAGCAGCAGGTATTTCTCCAGAATCCTCACACGAAATAGCTTTCCTCATTTGCGATGGGCATTTTGAACATTTTGACACGTGTCGGCATTTTATTAGCATTTGCGCATACATATTTACTGTATGTTCACAATATTTGCCAGTTATTGATTTATCTTTAGAATTTGGGAAGCAACATTACCACACAAACCCTTTCTTCCTACCCATTTTTCGAAATTTCATGCGTTAATTCACATATAAGAGAAGTCCGAGCCAATGCTGTGCTTTAGAAAATCGGCGCCATGGGCGAGAGCATACGACGGCGCCCCCATAGATATGAGTGAGGTCACTAAACCCCCCGCGAAGCGCCACCATGGCTGGCTCTGAGCGTAGGAAAATTTTCAAAAACAAAACCATGGTTTTTCTTAATTTTGAGCACTTTATTACTTTTCCTTCTTTTCTTTTCTATTTTTTCACCGGAATTTTGCGCTCGGGCTCTGCGCGGAGCCCGTACTTCTCGCTCCCCTCATGACGCGGCACTGGTGCGAGTACCTATTCAGAAATTTCAGTCAGAGACAGCAGATAGACTGACGTCTATTACTGACAGTGGTTTGGGGTGTATTGATAGTACTTCAACTCTATCCCTACAGAATTTCTATATTACTTTACAAACTGGTTTTGTTTTTATCATTTATAAGCTAGTACTTTGCTACTTTGTTGTACAAATAAATAAAACTTAAAAATCCTTTTATAATTAGTTATATAATGTAGAATCTACGAGTTTCATTTTTTTAAAACTTCCAAATTATTTGAAACCTAGACGTAAATGATAATAAATGAAAAAAAAAGTAATTAGACAAGGTTCTTATAATTTATAAAACAAAGTAAAGAAATGGAAAAAGATTCCCTGCCGGGAATGTATATTGCATGGGGAATATCCCGGAATATTCCCATTACTTATTTCCCTTCTCACTGCGAATATTCCGACTGCCCATTACGAATACCAGGCTGGCCAGGGGTTTGAGTCTTTCTGCGACAATTTCGGACAACACTGAAACTTCCAGTTGTTTGTTTAGACAAGGATTTCTCAACCTGTTACATATCACGACCCCATTTCTATTATTCCTCTTGCTAGTGAGTCTCATAAGTAATTTCTTGTTTGCAATAAGCGATTACTATTATTATTATTTCTGTTTACGAAGTCTCCTGACGTCAACCAGAGTTAGCCTTGATTTTGAATTGTGTGTCGTTCTTGTATTTTTCTTGTATTATAAAAATGCAGTTTTCCAATTTTATTTCTTTTTTTTATTCCAACTATAGGTATTCTTTATTTTATTTAATATATTTGCTCTATTTTACAATAAGAATAGATATAAAAATGTGTTTTTCAAAAAACTAAAAAAATCAAAATAATCTTAAAGAAATGTTTTTCAGTACAAGATCCTAACTACATTACACTCCCTTCGCGACTTGCTTCCATAACTCCCGTTATCCGCAGACTGAGAAACCCTTGTTTAGACAAATATGTCAAGAAGTGATTCTAAAATTTAACTATTAATAAAGAGACAGCGCATTGATCATGGCTGTTTTGAGGAAAAAATTTTCTATATCGAGCTTCAGGTATCTTCGAGAAACAGTAAACCAAAGAAGCCAGGTTCGAACCCGCAAGTCAACCTTCGGAATCTGGAAAAATTGTCCAGATGGTGTTTTCTTCTTTTAAGTGTAATAAGACATATCACAATATTATTAAGTGTAGACAAAAAGTAAATCTATTGAAATACTCAATGATACAGTATTTCGAAACTATGTATAAATATGAGCACAAAATTGTAATTTATATTTCTACACGTAAAAGGACATTTCCAATGAAAGGAAAGACAGTGAACATGTCTCTCTTCCATAGTAGAATAGAAAAGACAATGGAAAAAATAACAGCATATGCAACGGATATGAATGTCATTGTCTTGGAAATTCAGTTATATTTCTTCATGAAGGATGTCAGTAAAATTGTTCAAGTTAGCTCAGTTTAAACCGCTAGACTTCAATTCGTAAGATGGAGGAGTGGATTTCCTATTGGGTTAAACGTTTTGGTGTGTAATGCTATATTCATCAATACAGGAATATTTATATAAAATAATTACATTGCCACAATTTTATTTGAAAAAAAAAATCAGTCAAAATAACAAAAGAAGTTCATATGAACCTGTGCTCAAAAGTGGATAGTTATACAGTGCAGAGAATGTAGAAAAAGTGAACTTTAAAAGTTTATAATTCCTCTATTATGAGACCTATCGTAGTCAGGTCAAGACACCACTGAGTAATTGATATATATCCATGTTTAAGGATGCATAAGTAATTCCACACCAATTTCTAGAGGAAGGTGGAGAGTTACCAAGTACTCCCAAACCGTGTCTCTAACAATGATTGTGCAAATACTGGAAGTTCTGAAAGATGGATATTTTGATAGTCCACATATTAGCTCGTCAGTGACGTCTTGACCCGACTACGATCGGTCCTATAGTAGTTGAACTATGGACCTTTAAAGTTCCTTTTTAACGTTTTCGGCACTCTATAAATACGAAACTATGCACTTCCGACAGCAGGTCCATATAAACATTTTTCTTATTTTCATATGAGGAATCTATTCCCAAAATATTGTAAAAATCTTTGTAACACCCTGTATACATTCGTAAAATCATTTCAGGATATAAGTAATTATTGTTTTAAAATATAACATCTGAGACGGGGTGGGTGTTGACAGAATCTTGGTATATTATAAGTTAGTATTAAATACAAATTATGAAAACCGTGTAATATCTGTAAATAAGTGTTTATAGTGTATTTGTCTATAAATGTATGTTACCGGTATATGGAGGTTACGTCTCGAAATTCTCATTCCAGCATGGAATATATGTTCTTAATATATAATGAGAGGCGTAAAGAGAACTCGCGGGTGTAAGTAGAGAATATCCAAATGATACCATGATTCCAGACAGAAAACTCACGATCCCCAAAACCATGTTCACAGGAAATTCACGATCTCTACAAGTCCCTTTAAAAGTTTAAATTGTTCTTTAGTAAGGAAGAAGGAACAACTTCCTTTCATATTTTCAGTTGAAAGTTCCGAAATGCTTGTGTGGAAGTGGCCGAAATGGAAGTGGTAAGGCTTTGGACGCTATCTCGCTATATAAAAATGGAAGTAGGTGTGTGTGTGTGTTTTTAAGTATAACTCTGGAGCAATTTTAACCAAACTTCCTAAACGTGTTATTTGCCGTCTGGAAAAGAGTACTCTAGGTGTAAAACCCCCTAACACAGCTGTGGGAAATGGGAGGTGAATAATATACAAAAATGATCTAGAACTATCGATAGCAGTGTCGAATACATAAATTTCGTGGTCGCTTAGATAAATAGTGAAACTGTCGATGCCGTCTAACTCCGATTTAAGTTACCTTTTGCAATCGGGGCTGCCGTAGTGGCGCAAAAATGTTGAATTTACCTATATCAGTGTGAGTCATTAGTTTTCAGCGTTGCTAGGTTAATTGGTGGCATTTTTGATACCATTTAAGTCTAAGCTCAGCTCCTAGTGGAGACAAGACATACTTAATCCTCCTAGTGGGACTGAGAGAGGCAGAGATAAAGATGATCATAAAGGACTGATATTAGTGTCGAATCCATTATTTTCGGGGTCGCTGAGATAAAGATAACACTTTAGATGCCATTCAAGTTCAGCCCTCTGAAGGAGAGTGTGAAATTGTGGTGTGTAGAAATAATTGAAAATGATTTATATTAGTGTCTCATCTATAGCGTTTGGTGTTCTGAGCTGATTGGTAGCAGTTCCGATGACCTTCAAGTTGAAGTTTAGCCTTCAGTAGGAGAATGTCCCGTAGCACACCAAGAGAGAATGGAAGGGGTAAATGATCGAGAACGACCGCTATTAGTATATAATTCATAGTTTTCGAGTTCTCTAAGTTGATTGTTAATATTTGCTATACCATTTAAATTTACGTTTAAATTTACCATTTAAATTCCCATTAGTACCCCTGGGGTAGTGGTTTCAGTTGACATGTAAGAATATTAAAAGCAACTGATATTAGATACGAATGCACAGTTCTTGATGTCGCTGAGATTAATAATTACAATCCTGATAGTTTTAAAGTCAAGTTCAGCTCCCATCGGCATGTGGTTAAGATGGCGTACAAAATAGCATGTCTAAAATGACATATTGCGATTGTAATCTAGTAGCTTGATAAAATTAAGCAGTAGATTCGACACTAGTCATTTAATCCTAAGTCGAAGCGTGAACGAGTATGTGAAATGGATTGCGAAGTTACAAAAGCAGCGCCGAAGGCGTTCTTCGCACAGCTATAAACATTTGAATGTATGTGTATGAATGTATATTCCAGCGTAACTCCAGAATATCTCTAACAAATTTAACCAAATTTGGTAGGCATATGAATATCAATCAGGAAAAATACTGTGGTAGGAACTGGGACTTGGGACTCTTTGCATGGTATTATTACTATATACGGTATAAATTACACTTAGATTGAGTCGTTCTAAGTCAACTTCCTGTAAGTGTGCGACATTATATGCGACTGTATATAAGAAAAGCGTGCAGTGAGAATTATTTCGTACATGTCTGCAGGTTGTTAGTTTTATTGCTAGTTATTTTGACAAACATGAAAATTATGAAGAATAACACTCCAGAAAAAAATGTAAATTATTTTGTGAGTACGGCATGTTTCAAAAGATATTGAAGTCCATAAGAATACATGTGCTAAATTGAAATATCCTACGAATCTCACAATTACTGGAAATGGAATTGCCATACAACTGCAATGTTGCCAAAGAAATCCTCGGTATTATCTAACTAATTTTCAGGCCAGACAAAAAGAAACATGAATTGGAAATTGTATACAGTTATGGTAGGGTTGTACTTACTTATTGTCATACGAATGTGGAAATGTTGTGTTGGGACAATTGTTATGTTCTTTGAGAAACACCTTTGCTCAATTCTTGTCTTATTATAAACGTTTCCGTTTAGTACGGGCGGATGAATTCGTCGACAGCGTCACAAAGTGTCGTATCTCAAAAAAATTGAAAATTGAGATATTTTACTATGTAGTTGCATACACGGACTTCTACAATTTCCCAAAACGACACATCTGTAATGTGCGTTGTTTTGACGGTGGTGATGACGTCACTGTGTCGTATCTTAAAATGAAGCATATAAACCATTTTCACAAACAGTCGTATCTTAAGTTACGACAGTTTGTGAGCAACAGATCTTTCGCAATTGGACAGATACGCCTATATTCAAAGCAATTTGTTTATACATACAAAGTGGCCCAAAAGTAGGTATACAGTCCCGTGCTGATAAACTCATTGCTTTTTATATCATTTCTTATTGTTATCCATCAGGTAGACTTAGTTTCTTTATTATTTGTTCCTAATGTATTTTTTACTTATATCTTAAGCTCGGAACAGCCGAACAAATAAACGTATAAGCTAGAATGTTATACTTGATCAATGCGACGCTGTATACATATATATTTACACGGCATGGGGCGTCCTCAGTTTGCGGATCGACATGACATGACATTTTTGAGTTTTACGTCCCACGGTTATGCCGGTTAGGCTAAAGGAGACGGTGATTATGAGAAATGAATGAAATGATGGAATGAAGAAAGTGGGAGGAAACGGGATAACCCCGAGGAAACCCACGCACACGCTGTTTGTCCACCACAAAGTTCACTTGGCGGGAGCAGGGTTGAAACCCGCGACCCCATGAACTAGAGGTGAACGCTCTACCACTGAGCCACCGCGGCCCCAGGTTGCGGGATCGAGGAGAAGGCCTTTAAATATAGAGGTTAGCTGAGAAGATACTGAATAAGCAGTCGCGGGCAGACAAGGAGTGGCCCTCCAGCTTGGGGGTTTGGATGAGCCTAACAAACTCATCCTGTAATAGAAAAAAAAAAAGACACTTTTTCAGAAACAATCACAGAAGCCTTGGACCAAGACTGATAACTTGGCACGACATCAGCAAAAGAAAATGGACATGAGATTTGGAACATGGAATATTAGAATTCTTTATAGGGAGGCGCGTAAAAACCGTAAAGAATGAGTTAAAGAAATACAGGATTGTCCTAGTAGGAGTTCAGGTTGGTTGCTATGATGGGGTATGCGGTGCAAACACGTAAGAACATCAGAGAATGTTCTCTCCAATTCTTTGAATCTAGACATGGACAAAATGAGGGAGATTCAGTCCACAGTGCTATAAGCACATCTATTAAGCACTGTGGCAGTAACTTTGTACCCTCGCAACTTGAACCAATTTTTAAACTGGCAAGGAAAAAGAACCCATATACCGTTCATTATGTTGACAGAAGCGATGTATGAGACTAGATCTCTGTCCTGATGTCTTTGTATTTTGTCAGTTAAACGTGACGAAAATGGAGATCCAATCAATTGGACGGAAATGCGCAATGTGAAAGTAAACAAAGACTATCCAAACTGCATTCAGTTTAAGACGTCATTTTGAGGACACTTACATAATTATTTCCCTGAAAAGAACGCAGATTGAATCCACCAGATAGAAGTTCCTACTTGGCAGACTTGTCAAAAATTATTGCTCCAGAGAAGTACGAGGACTCGTTTCGATTGATTTTTAACGTCCCTTTCAGCAGCGAGGCTATATGAGGCGTGGACCTACTGATTAACGGTGCCTTCCATTTCAACTCAGGCAAAAAAATATAAAATTGTACCATCATCATCTCAGATATTGTTGAAACTTTTTTTATAGCAACTAGACATGTTTTTAAGAGACCCATATTTTTTTGTTTTGTCGAAAAAAATTTTCCCGCCAAGTAATGGGCCATCAAAGACTGGGAGTACAGTTTATGAATTGTAGAAGACATGGAAAATGGTCAACTTCGGAGCCTCACCATTCGCCTATGGAGACAGGTAGAGTTATAATTCTTGTTGTGGTATGTACATAGGGATATAAATAAACTATATTTTATTATAGTTTGGTTTGCGCATGCGTATCTTTTTGTACATAAATTAACAAATGAACGTCAATTTATCTGAAAAGTCGAAGTTTGCGAATTTTTTTCGAGCACTTCCGGTTCGAATTTTAAAATTCTGTTTTCGCAGTTGGTAAGACCTAGCTACCCGCTTTCCGAAAAAAAAAATTGTGTCGCTTCTGTGTTCAACCGTTTTGTCGCAAAAAATTCGAGAAATTGTAAAATTTTCAAAAATCGCCATTTTTGGGCGCCATTTTCTCGAAAACACCATTTTTTAAAATTCTGAAATTTTGTCAGATGGTTCAACTTTACATGAATAGTAAACATACCAAATACCATTCTCGACCAATGCTTCATGAATTAACTGCAGCCTTTTAAAGTTAGCGAAGTTTCGTTAACTTTGATGTCACAGTTAGCAACACTGGGAACAATAAAAGTGCAATGATTTGGTGATGTTTGTGGTTCACATTCATTAAATGAAGAATAAAAGGTTTTCTTGACTGTTTTGTTCATTATTTTGATCAAGAAGGCTCTCTGAAATAGTAAAATGAGACTCCCCCTACTCCTCTGTTTTCCTAAACTGAAATAATCTGAGGTGGAAATTACGATTACGAAACGCACAAATTTCAAGTTCACTTACTTAAAATGGTCTTCGGAAACAAAATTTCACTTATTTTTTAAAATTTTTTACGTGGACCAATCATTTGCTTGGTTGGTGTCTTCTTCGCTAATAGCATGTAACCGTGAAGGTGCTCCAATAGGTGTTGGGTCACTCACAACTCGTCCAGAAGTGGATCTAGGGGAAAGAAACTTTTTTATTTTATATATAAATAAAACCGATCTCAGAGTTTGGGGCTCTTAAAAGTAGCTCTAAGTAGCAGTATTACCCCCCCCCTCCAGAAGTCCGTCCTGGATCCGCCCCTGCGTAGCACATTTTCGATAGTCACAAATGCTGAAGGTCCATGTGGAAGCATAACAGCACTTCAAGTTCACGTAATTCATGATTTATTCATAATATTTCTGCTACGCACCACTGGTTATCATACATATATGTATGTAACAAAAGTTCCTTTTTGCAGATTTCTTAAATCTACACTTTGAATTGCAGAAGTTCGATTTTGGGGGAAGCATGAAGTTAGTTCATGGTGACCCATTACTGCCATAAAAACTTCGCAATTTTTCGAAAGCCAAAGATGACTTCGTTGAATACCAGTTACCGGTCGCATACTTTCCCTTTTTTTCTTACGGAAGTCGTCGAATTCAGTTCCAGGCAACAGAACGACAGTAATACCCGGAGTTTGTACTTGCACTATACTCACGAATTCTTCTGCGGTTTTAGTGGGGGCGCGGTGGCTCAGTGGTAGTGCGTTCACCTCCGGTGCTTGGGGTCCCTGGTTCGATCCCAGATCGCGCCATGTGGGATTTGTGGTGGACAAACACTGTGCTCGTGGGTTTTCTCGGGGTTATCCCGTTTCCTCCCACTTTCTGCATTCCACCATTTCATTCATTTCTCGTAATTACCGTCTCCTTTAGCCTAACCGGGATAAGCGTCGGACGTAAAAGTTAAATATTTCATTTCATTTTTTTTTTCTTCTGTGGTTTTAACACTATGTATCTGTATTTGCCTAAGGTTATGCCGCGTTGCCACATTCTTTACACCCCCCCCCCTCAATAACGTCGCAGAGACCCTTACATGGCCAGTTTCACTGCGAAACCACTGCTTTATCGGACCTGTCTGCATCTCGAACATCTGAAAGCGATTTTTAAAGTGGGATGCAGCACCATCAGAAATCACTGACACGGTTTGGGAAATTGTAGACACTTATTTTCTCGCATTCAAACCTTTTTCTATAAAATATATTTTCGCTTTTCTTCGAGTATTTTTAGAATCTTGTCTATGGCTATGAGTACATGAGCCGAATCGTGTGTTTTATCGTCGTTTATTACAACAAAACTATGAGTTGATTCATATTCCGGTGATAACTCTGAATTTCACTTTGCAGAATAACAGTCCAGTTTTCAGCAAAGTCCACATGAAGTAAAATAGAATTTGTATCTTGAAATTTTATACGGTGCTTTTCAGTAGCAATTAATTCTCTTTGGATTTTCTTGATGTAGTCATGAATTACAGATAAACCAGCAATGTACGATACGCAAACAGAAAGTGGCACAGTTTTTTTTTTAACGAGATTATTGTTTTCCCATATGGCATACCTAACACTTTCATTTTCATCAGGATCAATAATTAAAGACTCCACACTTATTGCTTCCACTCCAGGACATTCACCACATTCTTGAAGAAGACAGTTGTCATTTTCTACGGATCATACTACTAAAGGAAATAGGTCACTCATGACAGCTTCAATACAGGCTGCACCTTTGATTTGTAGCAACGCAGTAGCAGCTAACTTAAAATTTGCACAATACTCACACACACTTCCCTCCCAGGTTGTGGACTGACCCACTTTAGTCGAATATTGTAAAATTCCGAATGACCCATTCTTATGTTGGGATTGTTCTGTTTAAAAAGTCAGTAAATTTCTTTGGAACGCGTTAAGAAAACGTTTCGATTTTTAAACTTTTTGTCCTTTTTCGATCACTAATGACACCGCACTTAATTGAGACTTTGTTTGGAGCATTCCAAATCATCACTGAGGTAATAGTTCAGGCTTTGTGTAGGTCATCAGAATTTATTGGATGGCCATTTCAAGTAAACTTAAAATTTGTGTTTCGTAATCGTAATTTCCACCTCAGATTATTTCAGTTTAAGAAAACGGAGGAGTAGGGGGAGTCTCATTTTACTATTTCAGAGAGCATTCTTGATCAAAATAATGAACAAAACAGTCAAGAAAACCTTTTATTCTTCATTTAATGAATGTGAACCACAAACATCATCAAATCATTGCACTTTTATTTTTCCCAGTGTTGCTAACTGTGACATCAAAGTTAACGAAACTTCGCTAACTTTAAAAGGCTGCAGTTAATTCATGAAGCATTGGTCGAGAATGGTATTTGGTATGTTTATTATTCATGTAAAGTTGAACCATCTGACAAAATTTCAGAATTTTAAAAAATGGTGTTTTCGAGAAAATGGCGCCCAAAAATGGCGATTTTTGAAAATTTTACAATTTCTCGAATTTTTTGCGACAAAACGGTTGCACACAGAAGCGACACAATTTTTTTTCGGAAAGCGGGTAGCTAGGTCTTACCAACTGCGAAAACAGAATTTTAAAATTCGAACCGGAAGTGCTCGAAAAAATTCGCAAACTTCGACTTTTCAGATAAATTGACGTTCATTTGTTAATTTATGTACAAAAAGATACGCATGCGCAAACCAAACTATAATAAAATATAGTTTATTTATATCCCTATGTACATACCACAACAAGAATTATAACTCTACCTGTCTCCATAGGCGAATGGTGAGGCTCCGAAGTTGACCATTTTCCATGTCTTCTACAATTCATAAATTGTACTCCCCGTCTTTGATGGCCCATTACTTGGCGAGAAAATTTTTTTCGACAAAACAAAAAAATATGGGTCTCTTAAAAACATGTCTAGTTGCTATAAAAAAAGTTTCAACAATATCTGAGATGGTGATGGTACATGCTCTGCCTGAATTGAAATGGAAGGCACCTAACGTGGAATACGAACCACATGAGCTTCCGCCGGGAATCGAACCCGGGTCTCCCACGCCTACGAGGACTCGTTATCATTGTGTGCGGGCCCAACTCCAATCATTCGAAACCCTGAACATGTTCAATTTTACAGAAACTTACCACATTAGCCATCCTTCTCAAGTGCAATATCAAAGCATGCAATTTGCAAATTACTTTGCAAGATTTTATATTCTGGCAATGACAACTTGATAGCAATATTTTATGTTATGGTTAGTATGCTCTTAATATTGTATTTCTTGTGTGTTCTCAGGAATTTCGTTTTACCCTCAAGAATCTCAGGAAGCATTTGTTAAATTATTTTGTGTAATAAACACTAAGTTTTTTCAATAAAAGTGCAATATATTCAGATTGTTCATCTATTAATGTAGTTCTCAGTATAAAAAATATGCGTCGTATCTTTCACACAAGAGAGGATTACCATCGTCACAAACTGTCGTATCTTTTTCCCGCCAAATTTTCCACAAGCTTTTACAGGCAAATTCCATAGAACTTTCTACACTGATTTCTTATGGTTTAAGTTATAACTTGGTAAATTTTCTCTCCTTTCGGTAAAATAGATTTTGAGTTATGGCTGTTCAAAGTTGCGTGAAAACCTAAAAATCGCTCTCCTGAAAAGTTTAGAAAACTGAGATACGACAGTTTGTGACGCTGTCGACGAATTGTACTTACACTTTCTCGTGGAGAGGAGTATTCCTGCACTTGATCATCTCCCTGCGTAACAGGTTGGGTAAAATTTAGAACTAACAGGGAACACTGGAAAACATAGAAAGAAAATCGATATTCGCTGGTGTCAAATTAGAGTACTTTTCCACAGATACTTGTCCAGCATAACTCGAGATAGCAGAAGTAGTCTATGGTTGAACATGGAGGAGACAAGCCAAGTGCAGATGTTGGCGAGAGTTGCATCGCCATCATGTCTTTCATGGACCAGGATAGGTAACGCAATAGCAAACTATTTTCAATATTTAAAAACGAAGGAATGGTAGGTTACAGTTCTATTTTAGTCAACTTAGTGCGAGTTAAAGTACGGTAGACATGTTCAACTGAATAAACTTCATCCTGTATATTATATATGTATTACCAAAGTTTGGAAGGACATCTTTGCAGGGACTCTACTGGCGTTATATGGTAGCTCCAAGGGAGTATGATGGAGTTTTACCGTCAGAATACTAGCCTTTGCCTAATTCACTTTTATATCATATGAACTTAAGAAATCGCTAAACTATGCAACACCATTTATATCACTAAACGTTTACTCACATAATTGTAAAGAGATCAGATTGGTTACAATTCACTTGCATTTCCCATATTCATTTCAATACTGAACACCTGATCAACATTAAAAGAGAAGGTGCTACTCAAGCACTTATGAATCACAAGCGATGCAAACCTCTAAGAGTCAGGACCGAAATCAAACTTCAGTGTATTTACTGTTTTGAGGGTTGACGTCTTCAATTCACACAAAGTATGCAACCAAAAGAAAAACTTCATTGTTTTTTTTTTAAGAAAGGCATTTGGAAACAATAAATAAAATGATTTACTATATGTGGTAAATCAGAACAAATACCCAACACGTGGGGACGGGAAATATTTGACTTCTAAGACTGAGAAGTGAGTCAATCGCAGAGTGTATACAGCGCACGTCCTCAAGCTCTAGCAACGAAACACATTATGGAGATTCGAACGTCGTTCTTCGATTTTACCAGTTTCGTTGTTCCTACTATTTGCCACTGGTCTATCTAAGTAAATCTAATTTGTTCAAGGATTTTGTTTTATTATTATTGTTACTTCGCTAATTAAAAACTTCTTTCAATTTTCAAAAAAATTGGTTTACTATTGGACATTTTATTATCAACCATCCCTAGAATAGTATCGATAGTAATGCCACACTATTAGTGCAGCTAAGAAACAAATTTTGTTTTCTAGAAATGCTTATTAAAACTTTACATACTCGAACGCTTTGAAACTTCTTAAAGTGTGTAATATATGTGTCCATACTAATTTCACTTATTATTATTATTATTATTATTATTATTATTATTATTATTATTATTATTATTATTATTATTATTATTATTATTATTATTATTATTATTATTTGGTTATCGATATGTTAGATACTTTATTAATTTCAAATGTAATATTGTTTTCTTGAAACTCATTAGTTAAATCTGTTTTGCGAATGAATAAATTTTAAAATTTTACTTTTGAACTTTATTTTATTCTGGTATACAGATATTTTTTCTTTCTTTCAACCTCTTTCTGTATGTTTAAATGAACTGAGTTATTTGATTCAACATGTATTAGTAGTGGGTATTATCTGACCTTTGACTTTAGTGTTTAGTATAATTCAGGAATATGTAATAAGATAGTTTTGATGTGATAACTAGTAATGCATGACAATTCAACAGAATTAACTTAAGCTTGGAAGTTCATATATATTTACAGTCTTGTGATTGTTATAATAATAAACCGTCATAAATATCAACATATAACAGAGTTACCATCGAAAGCCTAATGAATAAAACATAAGGTGGTGCATTATCATGACGAGAGGAAATAATGAATATGGTAATTTAAGTAACAGTACCATTTTATTAGGAACGTACTATTGAAATATAATTACTACATTCATATCAATTCTCAGTTTACCAAGTATGGTCCCGAGATTTATTCAATTATCTGGCACAATTGAGTATGAATCGGCCCAGTTCCAGATTAGTGTTAACTTCGAATTTCTGGTATTACAAGCTAACAATAGCATGACCTTACCTTAGAAAAGGTAATTTCGTGTCATTCTTTTCATTGAAAACGACTCGTCCTTATTTCTCCATTCTGGACACGGTCATGTAACTAAAATAAAATAGATGTTAGTTTCGAAAGTCCATTACCTTTAAAACTTTAATACTTTTCATCACTAAAATCCGTTAGGCTTATTATAATTGGATTGGCGACCAACCAAACAAATTATAACCAGAATGTAGGAGGAGTGAATAGTGGCGTGTTTCAAACATTCAAACAAATTTATAAAGAATGTTTGGAGATATGAGAAGAAAATAGTCTTGAAATTCCAGAACAGGAAACAGATAGACTGTGGTGGTTCCACGTGGAAACGAAGTAGACATTCGCAATCGAAATATCTAAAATTCATTTTGGATGAATTTCTTCCTTCATTGAAGGTACGAATTTTCTAAATATAATAAGAAACATTTTTCTTCCTACAATTGATAAGGCAATCACTGCGACGGAAAAACGCTTTCGATCATGTAGCAAAATCATTATAGCAATCACCACTTTAAATACAAAAAGTGAAAACTTTCTAGATTATAACATTATGGAGCCAATGGCCCAGCACTATGGAAGTGATCTGAAAATTTTCAAATGTGAACTCAAAATCCTCTCGAGTTTTATGAAGACAAGAGAAAACCAAAGTTGATTTCTTCATGAATTTCATTGATCTTCATTGCGTCTACAAAAACTCTTTTCTAGAAACGCACAAGCTAGATATAATCTTTGTGACTATACATGATTTTAGTGCTAGATATGAAGGGCCATTCTCATGTTTGAAAATATTAAAAACATATACGCAATTCAATGACTGATGAGAGCTTGAAAAACTAAAAAAGATCACTTTATATTGAAGAAACGTGCTAAATCGTTAGATTTTGTAGAAGCTGTTGATAAGTTTGCTGTTGCCCACAAGAATAGAAAGATCCTCTTTTAAGTAGAGGCATGAACCTATAAGTTATTTTCTTTACTGTAAAACTGTATTTATCTGTTCCATTTAAATCAACCAGCCACACATATTTTAAACGCACTGATTAAATAACTGCTTAATTATATTAGAAATCAATTGTATCAATGTATCCTAGTTCTTTGTGGTGGTAATTTCTTACATTTTCACTGTAAAGGAGTGACAACTACAGCATTAACAACAAAAATGAAAACATTCACCTTGAAAACACACACACACACACACACACACACACACATGAATATTTTTTTTATTAGAAATGGTCCCCTCAAAATTTTCTTGGACCCTACATTGTCCCCCATGAAAAAGGTTCTAACTACGCTACTGTAACTCGAAGTTTGCCGAAAGCTCCTCTGTGGGTAAGCGGTTGGCGCACGCGCCTATGGCGTGGGAAACCCGGGTTCGATTCCCGACGGGAGCTCATATGGTTCGGATTCCATGTTAATCAGTAGGTCCACGTCTCATATAGCCTCGCTGCTGAACGGGGCGTTAAACTAGAAAAATCAAACTAATCAATGAAATCAAAGTTTGTCCGCTGAAGCGGTTATGGAACCAAGAAGAAATGTGTCATTTTGTTTGCTCTTTCGTTTTGCAATTAATCTTTTGTCCCTGTCTATCTCCGCCAAAACAGCTGTTCTTCCTCATGCACAAAGAAAATACCAGTGAAAAACGTATATTCTATCCAATCCTAAAATTATCGTATGATTTATAACTATTATTTTGTATCAACCGTATAAAAATATCGTACACTCTGGTAACTCTGTCTCCTACTTAACATCATTCCCTGTATAAACTTCAAGAAGAGTTGGGAATCACCAAAATGAAAACCAACCTTCTTTTCAAAAATAAGAACCTTTAGGATCAAACATAATTGACGTTATTCATTAAAAAAAAAAAAAAAAAAAAAAAAAATGAATAACGTCAATTATGTTTGATCCTAAAGGTTCTTATTTTTGAAAAGAAGGTTATGAATATATAACCTTTTGTTAACTTAGTCACAGTGAGCCCCGCTATAAATAGTAAAAACTGTTAACATATTTTAAATCATATTAAAAATATTTGTGTCCTGTCGAAAAGAAAATATTCTCCTCGATATTTTCTGAAACAATGGTACATTGTTTTTCGCTAACTTCAAATACTTTAAACTTTTAAAGAAGTAATTTGTTCTGCCCTCTAGTGACTATATATTAACTACTACAAGAATAGTATTCACGCAACGATCTGTTTTTTTTTTTTTTCAGCCACGAGCACTAATTAATGTAGGGCTTAATAGCTTTACGAATTCTACGTTAGCGGGACTACATGAAAAGCATGACCATGTCTTACACGTAAGAAGCGAGGCAGACAATTAAAACAAGCAATGCTTGTAGATCCTAACTAAATGTACGCCAAAATCGTAAGGTAAATGGGAAAGTATTTGATTAAAGGTAAGGTAACTAGTTTCTGACAAACAAAAAGTAGTACCACAGAGAAAATAACAAGACACAACACTGTGGTAGTACAAAACTATAGTAGTATATGGTAGCCTACTGCATCGGTTTAGGGATGGTATCGAGACGAGACGAGACGAGACTTTGTACAGTCTTGGTCTTGTCTCGGTTGATAAGTAGCAGTCTCGGTCTCGATCTCGTCTCGAGTCAAAAATCGCCGTCTCGGTCTCGTCTCGGTCAACAGATGCTTGTGTCGATCTCGGTATCGGTCTCGAAGGCCAAGTCTCGGTCTCGTCTCGAAATAAATAATATGAAATTAAAATTGTGAAAGTATTATTATCGTACAGTCTGTCGTTTCCTGTTCTTACTTTTTGCCTTCATTCTTGACAGAATTATGGTATGATGTACTTCTTCGTAGCTAATTTGCTAGCGCTAATGCTTTCCATGCGTGTGTTCCGGGTTCAATCATTAGTGGGTATAACGTACCTGGGATAAAACCCTAATAGTGACCCATATTTCACTTTCAGCAATAGACTTTGTCTCATATAGCCTCAGAACTGCCTATACAATTAAACTCTATTAAATTAACTCCAGTACTATACAGCAGTTTATTTACTTCCTTTGAATCAGAATTGTTCAATACCTCCTAACGGATAACGCAACACATAGCAGCACGAATGTATTTATTCGTACTGAAATTGAACTTCTACAATTTCCCAGTTATTATCCAAAGCGCTCTGCTTTGATTGTCATTTTAAAAACAGAATATAACGTTCATTATCTTAACAAATAGAGTACATTATTACTACCATATATTTTGTTTCAAATTGATCAATTGCTTTATTACCGTTTCACATCTCAGTGTGTAACTGGCACTTTAAAACAGGCTCCCTTAACCTTATGGTGGGAGTTACGGCACTCATCTTTGCTATCTATGGTCTTGGGTTGGATCACCAAACAAGTTAGATTCAAAGTTTTATGTTTCGTATAGTTCGCGTCTCACTTTAAATACATTCTGGTTCTTATACAAGTTTATAAGGTCGTAATGCATTATATAAGCATATATCCAATGACGTAACATAGCAATTATTTTTCACGTTACTCCCCGGTTGTTCTTGACTTCGTCAAACCTTCTTGTAGAAGGACGTTTCAGATCTGTTCTTATCTCGTGGTATCCTGTGTAGAATTGTTTTTGTTCATCGATCATAATTTATTGCAATATGTCCAGCACATTTTCCAACCCATGTTAAAAATTATTCAATTAGTACCAGTCATTAGTTGCCAAATAATTCATTTCTACTGTATATATTTGGCCTACAAATAGTTCAAATCCGCTACTTTTGGAGCACAGACACGCTACTTTTTGATCTTCACACAAACTGATTGGCAACACTGACTCAATGATTTAAATCAACACAATGTGAGGACCTCCATTTGGTCTAGCGGCTAGCACACTTGACTTCCGTTTGCGTGGTCCCGAATTCGATTTCCGGTGGGGGTACAGTTGAACGACAGAAGTGGTTCGGTTTCCATTATAATCATTAGCTTCACATCTCCTTTAGACGCCCTAGCATAATCATGGGACGTTCAACTAGAACAAACCAAAGCAAAAATCAACACAATGTGTATTACTAACTGTAAATCCTTGAATAATCGCATATAGCTAATGGTATGGATCGAGTTTGAGGTGGTCGGTGGTCAAACTAAAACAAGTGAAATGTAATTTGGGTGTATTTAGAACTTTTAATTAAGCATGGTTTTTGTACCCTAGGCTTAAGGCTTAGGGGAACAACTAGTGTTACTGAAAAATTATCAGTTACATTTAATTTCAGTTACAATTTTGTATTGCTGGAACGAAAACTTTGACATTAACATTATAAATAGCCCAAAGACTATGAAAAACGTCGTCTTTTGAAACCATTCTTGCACCATAAAGCAAATTACGGGTTATTAAAATATTTTGCAGCTTAGTTACGTTGTTTGCACTATATTTTGAATAATATTTAGCAATTTATTTAAGTTGGCAACGCTGCTTAAAATAATGGAACTGCAACTTGTTTTAATCAAAACAACCAAAAACTATTGTTGTAATGTTAGAGAAGGAAACTAAAACGACAATCATTATAAAAACTTAACACAAATGCGTTATTTTAAGCAATAAAACAATCTCTATCCATGTGTTTGGTATCTCTGAAACGGTTTGAAATAACAATTCTTGTAAATGACATCATGATCACTTAAGTCTTTTGGAAGCATCTAGGCCTACGTGATGAGACGTGATATGTCAGCACGGTTTCGAAGTAAAGTCTTTAGAAAAAGTTATTTTTTTCATTTTTTGTAACTTTGTTCCTTCATTCATTCGAAATACATTATACCATGATCATAGTATTTGACACTAAGATACAAATGATGTGCATTGCACTGTCTATGCTATTTGAGTTATTAGAGATTTCCGAAATGTTGATGTTAGTGATACTGTATTGTCCTTTGTTACACTGCATAATATATGTGGTATTGTGGTTTTATTTAATATCTAAATTAGAAATAGGTAATACCTTACATAGTGCAATTTGAGAAAATATAACTTTATTTTGCGTTGGTAACACTACTTGTTTATATATAGGCACGGATCCAAGGGAAGGGCTATAGGGGCTATATCCCCCTTAATGAGCTTCAATCCTGTTTTACACTGGATAAAGAGACAAAGTATGGTTTAGTCCCTCCCTTGATCATATCCTGGATCCGCGCCTGTATCTATCTATCTATCTATCTATCTATCTATCTATCTATCTATCTATCTATCTATCTATCTATCTATCTATATCTATATCTATATCTATCTATCTATCTATCTATCTATCTATATCTATCTATCTATCTATCTATCTATCTATCTATATATATATATATATATATATATATATATATATATATATATATATATATATATATATATATATATGTACAGGGTGGCGCATTTTAATCTTTCCACGAAAATATATCTCCAAAACGCTTGAACATAAATAAACAGAACAAAAACTCAAATAGGAAATACTATGGGCAAATCGAATGGTGATGTCATGGTGTCCCCCAGGGTCGCTCATCATGGGTGTCCGGGGCCCAACTATAAACTTTTAATTGGAAACAGGCGAGTGACACCTCGTTCGATAGATCTTTAAAAACTGAAAAGGAATGTGGCAAAAGATTTTTTTATATACATCGGTCACCGTTTTCAAAATGGTAGCCAAGATAATTATGTTACCTGTATCAGTTAATTGTCCAGTAGCAGTAATATGAAAACGGTTGAACATAAATGAACCAAACAAAAGTTCAAATAGGAAAGCCATGGGGGCACATCGAATGGTGTTGTCGCGGTGTCCCCAAGGGCCGCCCTTCATGGGGGCCCAAGCCCAACTTTAAAATTTTAAATGGAAACGAGGGGCAAGTGATACCTCGTTCGATAGACCTTCAAACACTAAACAGAGTTGTGATAATGGACAGAACAAAAAGTGAAACAGGAAAATGACAAAGCACGTCAGATGATGTCTTGGTAACCCCCAGGGCCGCCTTTCACGAGGGCCCAGGGCCAAAACTTCAAAATTGTCAATGGAAAAGACGTAGGTCAAGTGATATCTCGTTCGATAGATCTTTCAAAACAAAAAAGTGTTGTGGTAAAAGATTTTTCATATCGGTTACCGTATTCAAAATGGTAGCCAAGACATGGTGCCTGTATTAGGTAAAACACGTCCAGTACCACTAATATGAAAACGGCTGGAGATAAATGAACAGGATAAAACTCGTATAGGAAATCGCAGAAGGTATTTATCATTCCAACGGAGAAAAAGATTATTAAAGTATAAGTGAGATAATGCTAAAGAGGAAATCTAATTCTTAGAAAATTATCTTTCCGATCTCCCTCCGTAAGTGAGTGAAGCGGAAATGAATTGTAAAATCTCAAATGAGAACCCCAGTTTTATTTGCAATAGGTATAGTTTGTCTGAAACACTTAGATGTACAAGTGACTGGGGCTGTAATGAAGTAATGAACCAATATTGTGCAGACGACTTTTGAGCAAAACCAACATTTGTACACGTTGTCTAAAATTGCATTGTTCGACAAATTGGTTTCGCATTTCAGTTGATTCATTTTTGTACAAATCATTGCCTGCAATCAAAATGGAAAATAATATTTAACAAGAATTTTACCTACTTTTTTTTTTAAAGACACCTATCTGTTATAAAATCACATTTCAGATAATTTTGTTATATAGATACAATTTGCAAAAACTAAGGTTCTCATTTGCAATTTCTCCGTTTCTTCCCGTCCCGTTTCACCCACTTACGGAGGACGTTGTAACGATGATTTTCTAGGAACTAGATTTCCTCCTTTGCATTATGGCACGTTTACTCTAGGCATTATAACCGCCACCAGGTTATAGAAGGACTTTTTTTGAGGACACTCTGTATATTTCGTAAAGACAGTGATCATTATTTTCGATTTATACTTTATTCTGCAACGCATATAAGTTCTTTCTTTGGTGGGAATTGCTTCTTTCCCACACAATTGGACAAAGAAGTCTTTCATCGTTTTTTCATATATATATTTAAAACGTTGCTTTTGGTGAGAACATTTCAGCGAATAACTAACCATTTCAGTGTTTCTTCCTGACTTATTATATGCACAGTATATATTCTATAGTTATTGGGAACTGAATTAAGTGTTTTCTTTAATCGCTTATGGAAACATAATAGATTAGGGAAATACGGGCTGACCAGATGTTCAGCAACCAAAGTGGCACCAACTGTGTTGTTTCGAACTTGTTATCTGTACTTTCTCACGCCAAAGTTATCGCTGTGTCTAGTGCATTATAGGCAGTTGACCAAAATTAACATAAATTGTTTTCTATATTCTGTTTGTATGTGCATACAGGTGAGTTAACAATGATTTTTGAAATGAACTGCCAACACTTTTAGTTGACCATTGCAACCCGTAGCTTGAGCTTGGATGCTCAGAGAGTTTGACTCCAGGTCTGAAAGCCGTAACCACGCATCTCGCGTCGAGCTTCAAGTCTGACTTTTTGTTAAGGGGCACCAGCTATTAGCCGGTGAAGGACGTTTTCTTACGGCTAGCTCCAACTAGTGAAGTCCCAGGTCCGCAGACCTGGTGCGTTTAAAATGTTATACACGCGCCCTCCCACATCAGTATTCTACTTTGGAGAATTTCTTGTTTAATTTGCTGAAGAATCACCTCTACGTTTTAGGACGGTTCAGCGTAACAACTGGATTCATCGTGGGACGATCCAGACAACTTTTCCCCAGTGCTAACCCCCAAGTGTGTCAATGGTGTAAGAGAAGCATTTACAGCGAAATCCGAATTATAATCTTATATATATAAAGGGCTATATTGCCTGAAAAGAGCAAAGTGTGATTTCAGCTGCGAAAATTATTATACATATTCAGTGTTCAGTGTTGTGTTCATTCCTCTTCACTTTTTTCTTTATATAATAGTGTTCTAATAAATAAGTATAGTGTTATTTAATCAAGTGCGTTTTCGTTGTTTGTATGAGTGATGTTTGTGTGCGTTATGGTCTGGATGACCGTCTGATCGTCCTTGAGGTTTTCGAGACGAGACACCCGAACATCTCGGCGCCTAATGTTCATCTCATTATTGAGACCGACGAGCGATTTGGGAACAGTTTGTAACTCTTCTTGGAGAGGTCCTTCATCGTCCTGTCCAGGTAAGTTCCAGTCTCAGGAGAATACTTATTGGTAGGACCACGAACCACGAACAGCGACTAGATTACACGGAGTGGTTACGAGTAAATATTCACCCAAATCGAGACCTTGAACTCCGAATGGTTACAAATAAATGGAAGCCCGAACAGCGACAAGAACTCCGGACGATTACAAATAAATGGCGCCCAAACAGGGACATGATCCAGTTGGTTATATATACATGATATTGTATCAACTTAACGAAACTCCTTGCAACAAATGTGGAATGAGTTTAAACAAAGCTTTATCAGAAAGGTTGGCTAATTGAGCTGTAAGCTCTAGCTTTTGCAAATAATTGTGAATTGATTCACTGGAAGGATCACCCTGAAATTTAGGAAAACACTGAATTTCCTTAAGCATGACATCGTCCTTTATTTTCGTATTTTTTCTCTGGCGATTAGTTAAAGTAACATTTTTGTCGCGCTTGCGCCTTCGGTCACATACAACCTTAATTTCTGAATCATAACTTGCACTATCAATACTAATGGTGTTTTTACATTCGGAATAAGCCGAATCACTATAATGCCTATTTCTAACTTGTCTAGGAGTATCTGCTTCTACTTGGGATTCGAATTCTGACGCTCTATTTTCGGTACTTTCTACTCTCTGGGCGAGCTCTACCATATCACGCCTAATTTCTTTTATGTTCTTATCTATTGCCCGTATTTCGGCGCGACATTCTGCATTAGATTCATTTTTTACCTTCATATTGTAATCTATCAGTTTCGCTTCTTCATATACCATTTTAATGTCTTTACCTTGCCTTTCTACGCGTTCAGAAATTTCCTCAATACGGTCATGCATCTAATCTAATTTATCGATTGTATCTATATGTAAACTAACGCAGTGTTCCTTAATAGCCTGACACACATCTCGGATTGATTCCAACTGTCCTTGGAGGGATTGTGTGTATTCGTGCAAGCCTCCTAAATGATTCTGAATTTTACAGACTTTTGTTTCTATTTGTTCTACACGATGACATGTTTCTTCTGTTTGTTGCCTGACTTCGACGCTGGTCTGTGTGGCGAGTTCAATTGCCTGTTTAGTACTATGACTGACTTCGTGAAGCTGGTCATCAATCTTAAGTGTTATGCCATCGTATTTTTGTTCGAGGATTTCGTTCCTTCGTTTACTTTCAACCTCTACATTCCTAATACTTTGTTCCAATCTTTGGTTATTTTTGCGACATTCCCTTTGTACAGCGTCTAACTTCTGACGTAAATCGAGACCGTTGGTGCTCGAATATACATATAAGATCAATATTTTAATACACCATTTCTCTTTCAGCTCAGTACCAGAAAGAAATCTCTTTTAGGTAATTTTAATCATATCGTATTGTGATATTACATTTTATTCTTATTGTATATTTTATGTTTTATCTTGCTCAAGATGCCATACACACAAGAAGAACTAGCTTTATTTAATGAGAAACTAGATTTGCTCTTACAAAAATGGGTTTAACTAATGAGGATATTAACAAATACATAGAAGAAGGGAGAAAGAACCATAATCAGTTGATAGAAGTTAGGAATGAAAATAAAGAGAATTTTGTCGAGCCAAATAATGAATCAGGTCAAAGTTTAGACACCGTACCGAAAGAATGTTGCGAAAACGACCAGGAAAGAGTAAATGCCGAAAACAAAATACCGGAATGTGAACCCCAGTTACAGTCAGATGTTCCTACTGGATAGGAAACACCGGCATTTGAGCCTCAGTTAGTGACTGATATTCCTAGTGAAAACAAAACATTGGAATTGAAACCTGAGCTAGAAACTAACACTCCTAATGAAAAGGAAACGCAGGAATCTGAATTCCAACCAGAGACAGGTATCCTAAACCAACATTGTAACAAATCTGACAATGATTTTATTCATTCAGAATCTAACAACATCCCTAATAGTAGCAGTAGTGACAATTGCGAACATATGATTGTAGACGACAGAGGTCGTAAGCGCACTAAAACAGCTGTCACAAACTACAGAGTAAAAAAGCACAAACGAGGTTACAGTTATAGCAATAGGCAAAGATACGCAAACCGGAGCGTAAACAATACGAAATTTAAAGGGAATCAGAACCAAGACCGCTCTCGAAAAGGCAGTAACAGAAACAGAAGGAGTCGTAAATCACGGCCACGTAACCTGAGTTATCACAAACGAGACAGGAACCGCAATTTGTGTTACAACATTAAGCATAGATTTGTACATAGAGGTAACCGCTGTAGGAATAGACGAACAAACCGTAATTATCAAAGTAGAAATAGTAATCATAGGAAAAGGAAAAAAAGTACCCAAAACTTTGTATGCTGATACGAATTTTCTTACAGGGAAATAACGTATTTTTTTAAATCTTTCTTTTAACTGTTCGGTGATAAACATTCATTCATTTTTCTTCCTTTTTGCTTTTAGTTTTTCATCAGAACACCTGGATACGAAAAGAGCTACGCATTTCTTTTAAAACTCCTTTTTGCTTCCAGCTTTTAACTGCGCAGCAAAGAGCTGATAACTAGTGATATTTTTCCGGAAAATTTTCCGTTCTAAAAAAATATCAGTAACCAAGTAAGAATTCCTCAGCAATCATGAAATTGATTGAATTCATGTATAGAAATGTTGAAAAGTGAAAGATCGTTTAAAGAATCTGAAAATTTTCATGGCTCAGACAATTTTCAGTACTTTGTAGGAACAAGTTAAACCATTTTTCATGAATGGAAATATTTTCTGCCTTATATGGAAAAATTAAGGAACTTTTTATTGGTCGGAAAATTTTCATTATTTTGAAGCAAAAAGTAAAACAACTTTTTGTGAATCGGAAAGTTTTATTGCTCTGTAGAAACAAGTGAAAGGAATTTTCATAGATCGGAAAATTTTCATCACGATGTAGAAACAAGTGGAAAACACTTTCCATATGCCGGACAATTTTGGATATTATGTATAGTGATGTTAGGTGGAAAATTTTCCACTATATTTAACTGCACATAGAGCTACAAAATTGAATTTCAGTAGAGAAAAGTTAGTCAGCAACAAATTATAATTTTTAAATTAGCTTTCGGGAACCGGAAAATTTTCTAATATTTCAAGTTGGGAAATAAACTTTTACACAGTGTTTCTCTCTCTCTCTTGTTCTGCGAGTTCCTTCGTTCCTAAGCGGTTAGCGTACGCGCCTTTGGCATGGAAAACCTGGCTTCGATTCCCAGCTGGAGCTCATGTAGTTCGGATTCCACCTTAATAAGTTGGTCCCGTTTTATATAGTCTCGCTGCTGAAAGGGACGTTAAATTTAAAATCAACTCATTTCAACTACTGTCTCTGTCTGTCTGTCTGTCTCTCTCTCTCTCTCTCTCTGTGTGTATGTGTGTGTATGCAAAGTGCAGAGAACACACATCCAGTTCGTAGAGTACAAATATCCCATTCTATTATTTAAAATTTCAATTTATTAAAAGTCATGAATATTTTCCGATTCATAAAAACATACTCCACTTATTCATTTGATTCATGAAAAATTGTTCCACTTGTTCCTACATAATACTGAAAATTGTCTAAGCTATGAACATTTTCAGATTCTTTAAACGATCTTTCACTTTTTAACATTTCTATATATGAATTCAATATAATTTTATGAATACTGACGAACTGTTACTTGATCACTGATATTTGTTAAGAACTGAAAATTTTCCGGGAATATATAGAAGAAAATTTTCCACCTCACATCACGGCTAAACAACGATGTAGGAATAAGTGGAGTATGTTTTTATGAACCGGAAAATTTTCATCACTGTACAAGAGAGATAATTTTTCGATTCATGAAAAATTTTTCCACTTGTTCCTAGATAGTACTGAAAATTGTCTAAGCCATGAACATTTTCAGACTCTTTAAACGATCTTTCACTTTTTAACATTTCTATATATGGATTCAATCAATTTTATGAATGCTGACGAATTGTTACTTGATCACTATTGGTTAACAACGAAAAACTTTCCGAAAAAGTATAGAAGAAAATTTTCCACCTTACATCACGGCTAAATAACGATGTAGAAATAAGTGATGTTTTTATGAACCGGAAAATTTTCCGGAAAATTTTCATCACTGTACAGGAGAGAGAATTTTTCGATTCATGAAAAATTTCAAAATTGTCTAAGCTATGAAAATTTTCAGATTCTTTAAATGATCTTTCACTTTTTAACATGTCTATATATGAATTCAACCAATTTTATGAATACCGACGAATTGTTACTTAATCACTGATATTTGTTAAGAACGGAAAATTTTCCGAAAAAATATAGAAGAAAATTTTCCACCTCACATCTCGACTAAACAACGATGTAGGAATAAGTAGAGTATGTTTTTATGAATCGGAAAATTTTCATCACTGCTGATAACACATTTTTCTTTTTTTTATTTTGATAAGATAATCGCTGTATTTTCGACCACCTGTTTATGTCGACGAATAGCGAGCGATACACAGTTGATTGGTTCCTTTTCTTCTTTCTGTCTTTGCTCAGTGTAGTACTTCGTACTTCAACCAGCTGTGTGCTAGTGTTGCAAACCTTATTAATAATTTACTTTCAGTTTAATGTCATTATTTTTTTTAGATGTTTTAATTTAGAATTTTAGTTAAAACGCATTCTACATACGTAGGGGAATTGCATTTTAAAAGCAATTTGAAATCTTGGCGCGATTTCCGTACCTCAGCCAGTGGGAAGATGTTTTGGCGTTATAATATATATTTTTATTCTGTTTTAAATTTTAAATTTCTTTTTAGGATCCCTTCCCACCTTCGAAATTCTTAAATATGTTACTACATAGTATTTACTATTAATGTTTGATTTTCTTTTAGAATTTTTTCCAAAAAGATGTCCAGGTCCGCAGGATCAGAAAATTTTACTTGTTACTTATCTATATAGTTGTATGTTTATAACTAAAATTTAGTATATAATCATATACGTACGGAGATTGCATTATCCAAAAGCAATTTGAACTAGTAGCGCAGTTCCGTATCTCAGCCAGTGGGAAGATGTTTTGGCCTTATAATATATTTTTATTAAGTGTTTTAAATTTTAAATTCCTTTTTAGGATACCTTCCCACTTTCGAAATTCTTAAATATATTATTACATGTTATTTACAATTAATGTTTGGTTTTCTTTTTAGTTTATCGAGGTGCCCAGGATAAGAAAATTCTAGTTGTTAGTTATATGTACACTTGTATATTTGTCATTGAAATTTAGTAGGTAATCTCATGCATAGAATATGAAACTTTATATTTATAATCAAACTCAAATTTCTTTTCAGTGTTAATCTTAGATTTTCATTTTCGTTTTGAAGTGTTTACTGTAAATTTGTTGAACCTCATTTACGTCATTTACCCGATTTTGACTTTATTTGAATTTCCAGTATGTGACATGATATATTTTGTTCGAAAAGTTTAGAAAGGTAGTAGGCTAAGCCTTAAACGAGTGAAACAGGCATTTCCTTGTTGGCTAATAGTATGTGCAGGAATGTCGTGTGAATAGTATATTCTCCGAACGAAAGCAGTAATCTTTTTATTCAAGAAGGAAGTATATGAACAGATAATGTGATAGTAAACGGTCGTTCTTCTTCCATATTAATATGTATGCGGAAATATGTTTAGCTTCTATATTTTCTTGTGATTTCTAATTAACATTTTTTTGTCTTCTCTAGACCACTGAATGACCGTAGGGAAACTTCTTCGGGTAGGATATTTTATGGGGATAAATATTTTTTAGGGAGGCAATATTTCCTGGAATTACAGATCTCTTGCAAAAATGGATGTGGCTAATCCATTGGATATTCCATAGCTAACTGTATTTTCGCCTTCAATCGCAAAATATAGTTTTTCATTTCTCATCTTCCTTTATGGTACCCGTAATTAAGCATGTGTATTCTTAGATTAGATTTTTTGAGTATATGTATCGTCTAGTGATAGATCAGTGAATATCTTAGTGTTTATGTATCGTAATTATAGTGTGTACTTGTATGCTAATGTGCTATAATGTTTAGTTTATACATTAATTTTCAGAAAGTTATATTTTAGTCACAGTATGTCCCAAAACTATTTGGAATTTATTAGTAAAATTGTTTTTGTTATGGAGGATTATTTAAATCAACATGGCCAAAGGTTTTGGAATATAAACCTTTAGGTTTCAGCCATAACAAACAGTATGGAGGATTTTTTAAATCAACATGGCCAAAGGTTTTGGAATATAAATCTTTAGGTTTCAGCCATACTGCCAATGACGGATGATTTTCTTCAAAAATCGACATGGCCCATTATTTATGAGGTTTTAGCCGTCTCAGAAATACCGTTATAGGTCCCGAAAACAAACTTATTTTCTTTTCTTTTCCAACAGCATGAAGCCATAATGTTTTATGAAAATTATTTTGTCAATTATTTCGTGTGATCGATGACTGAATTTTAATGTGTTAATAATACCAGTTTGAATATTTTGTAGCGAAGATGCCTAAGAAAGTTTAACTGTCGTGAAATTACATAACCATTTTGTAGGGAATTTAATCTTGATGTTTCAGATCGACCAGAAAGTTGTAATGTCGTTGACTATATTATTCTTTGTATCCCATATTTTTCTTTTAACAGGTCTCATGTATTTTGTCTTATAGAGACGTATCTTTACGGTGCTACGAGAGCATTTGTATTTTGTGTGTTTACACATCTTTTCTAGGTGGAAGACGTACGTGATGTTCCAGGTCACATACGCGTAGTTTACTGAATATTAATGTTTATATTTCAGTTTTGTACAGAAACATTTTGTGAGTGCCTATAGTTGCAGGCCTATTCACGTTTCTAGTTTTGCCTCGCAGGTGTCGATGGCATATTGTGTGTGAAAGTACGTGTAGTATTACACATTTTTTCCCACCGATGGCTTTGGTCAATTCATGACGTAATGACCATTTATTTTCAGGAATGTTTGGACTAGAGTCAACTTCCTTGATTCAGACATTTGAAAAACTTGGATCAATATTGAATAGTTTTCAACGCTTTATTAATTTTTTTTGCTGATAGTAGCCACATTTTCTGGTCACCCTACAATGTTTACGTTTCTGGAAGTGAACAACAACCATTATTCTAGGACTAAGATAATAATAACTTTGTTTCAGAATGAATCATTTGTTATCGAACTAAAGTCTCGATTTTTTCATGGCGAGCAGAGTCATTTCGATTTTATGGCGTACCGAATTTTCTTCATATATGTCAGCGAAATCACGATCTTTACTTTGATATGCAAAATCCTGCTTGTTTCTTGGAATCACTATGAACGTCATCTTTGACACTTATTTAGTTTCATCAGTTCATTTTTTTTAATTTTTGAAAAACGATTTTTCGTTCTTTTCTGCCAAACAACACGAAGCACAGTTAAAAAAAGGTCATACAGGCGAAAATCTTATTTTGTTTACATATTGCCAGTTTATCATGTGTTTATATTTTTCCATTCATTTTACTTTTTGAATGATTTTCATATTTTTCAAATATATTATAATGATATCGAAACTTTGACAATAATTTTAATATTTTAGTACGTTTAACATGTTTGCTATTTGCATATTCATTCATATTCTAATATTTTAAATACAGCTATTTTAAAAAGCACACATTTACTAACTTTTATTGCATTGTTTGATAATTCTTTAAGTCGATGTTTTCTTGAATAGTTATTGAGTGTGCATATTTACTCCATATTACACAAAATATAGTGATCGAAACGGAACACTTAAAACATTTTACGAAAAGTATTTACAAGTGTTTGAATATATATATATATATATATATATATATATATATATATATATATATATATATATATATAATATTACAGTTTTTAAAAAAAGTAAGAATTTTAATAGCCCTACAAACGCTTTTTGCGCATTTTTAGTGAAGTTATCATACAGGTTTTATAACCATACTTCGTTTCTCATACCAGTGTTAAAAAAAAAATCTCCCCTTCTCCCCTCATCAACTCATCATTGGAGAACCATGGAGGATACTCACACAGAAAGACAGCATGGTTTCAACATGTGAGGAAACGGAAGATAAGGAAACCCAACTGCACCAATTGTTCAAGAGGATCTTATTACCTTATGTAACACTTGGTTTGGACATTGCTCATGCAGGAATCTCATCAGGTTGTAGTGAATGAACAAGTTACTTAACTATTTTAAATAGCCCTTTTTCAGGTGAAAACCATTCATCGTTTATGCACGTAAGTCTCACACCATATGACAGTGTTGCCAACTAACTAATTTTAAATTTTTGGTGAAAAACCTTATTTTATTCATACTTCACCATACGGCCAAAGGTTCTCAACCTGTCTACGTGAGCACTTAACAGGTCGTACCCTTCACGGACGTCAAATCTATAACCGCAACCAGGTTATAGAAGGATTTTTTATGGACACTCTGTACATTTCGTAAAGACAGTGATCATTACTTTCGATTTATACTTTATTCTGCAACGCATATAAATTCTTTGGTGGGAATTTCTTCTTTCCCACACAATTGGACAAAGAAGTCTTTCATCGTTTTTCCATATATTTATTTAAAACGTTGCTTTTGGTGAGAACCTTTCAGCGAATGACTAACCAATTCAGTGTTTCTTCCTGACTTATTATATGCACAGTATATATTCTATAGTTATTGGGAACTGAATTAAGTGTTTTCTTTAATCGCTTATGGAAACATTATAATAGATTAGGGAAATACGGGCTGACCAGATGTTCAGCAACCAAAGTGGCACCAACTGCGTTGTTTCGTACTTGTTATCTGTACTTTCTCACGCCAATGTTATCGCTGTGTCTAGTGCATTATGGGCAGTTGACCAAAATTAACATAAATTGTTTTCTATATTCTGTTTGTATGTGCATACAGGTGAGTTAACAATGATTTTTGAAATGAACTGCCAACACTTTTAGTTGACCATTGCAACCCGTAGCTTGAGCTTGGATGCTCAGAGAGTTTGACTCCAGGTCTGAAAGCCGTAACCACGCATCTCGCGTCGAGCTTCAAGTCTGACTTTTTGTTAAGGGGCGCCAGCTATTAGCCGGTGAAGGACGTTTTCTTACGGCTAGCCCCAACTAGTGAAGTCCCAGGTCCGCAGACCTGGTGCGTTTAAAATGTTATACACGCGCCCTCCCACATCAGTATTCTACTTTGGAGAATTTCTTGTTTAATTTGCTGAAGAATCACCTCTACGTTTTAGGACGGTTCAGCGTAACAACTGGATTCATCGTGGGACGATCCAGACAACTTTTCCCCAGTGCTAACCCCCCAAGTGTGTCAATGGTGTAAGAGAAGCATTTACAGCGAAATCCGAATTATAATCTTATATATATAAAGGGCTATATTGCCTGAAAAGGGCAAAGTGTGATTTCAGCGGCGAAAATTATTATACATATTCAGTGTTCAGTGTTGTGTTCATTCCTCTTCTTTTTTTCTTTATATAATAGTGTTCTAATAAATAAGTTTAGTGTTATTTAACCCAGTGTGTTTTCGTTGTTTGTATTAGTGATGATTGTGTGCGTTATGGTCTGGATGACCGTCTGATCGTCCTTGAGGTTTTCGAGATGAGACACCCGAACATCTCGGCGCCTAATGTTCATCTCATTATTGAGACCGACGAGCGATTTGGGAACAGTTTGTAACTCTTCTTGGAGAGGTCCTTCATCGTCCTGTCCAGGTAAGTTCCAGTCTCAGGAGAATACTTATTGGTAGGACCACGAACCACGAACAGCGACTAGATTACACGGAGTGGTTACGAGTAAATATTCACCCAAATAGAGACCTCGAACTCCGAATGGTTACAAATAAATGGAAGCCCGAACAGCGACCCGAACTCCGGACGATTACAGCATCTTCTCCTCTGTTGCAACATTTTCGAGTCCTGGAATGATAAATACCCTCGGTGGTTTCCTATAGGAGTTTTATTCTGTTCATCCGTTATTATCTTCAACCGTTTCCATATTAGTGGTATTGGACGTTTTATCTGATACAGGCACCATGTCTTGACGACCATTTTGAAAACGGTGACCCATATGAACAATCTTTTGCCACAACGCTGTTTAGTGTATGAGGACCTATCGAACGAGGTATCACTTGACCCATATTTTCGTTTAAACTTTGTAAGTTGAGCCTGGTCCCCCATGAAAGCCGGCCCTGGGGGGCACCGCGACAACATCATTCGATTTGCCCCGTGGATTTAATATTTGAATTTTTTTGGTTCATTTATTCAACCGTTTTCATACTAGTGCTACTGGACCTTCATCCGATGCAGGTAACATATCTTGGGGGCTATTTTGAATACGGTGACCGATATGAAAAATCTTTTGCCACATCGCTTTTTGGTTTTTAAAGACCTATCGAACGAGGTGTCACTCGACTCGTGTTTCCATTTAATATTTTGAAGTTCGGTCCCGGGCCCCCATGAAGAGCGGCCCTGGAGGGCACCACTACATCGCCATTCGATCTGCCCCATGGTATTTCTTATTTTAGTTTTTGTTCAGTTTATTTATGTTCAACCGTTTTCGAGATATTTCCGTAGAAAGATTAAAATGGGCCACCCTGTATATGGAGTATATAGATAGATAGATAGATAGATAGAGGAGGAGGAGAGAGAGAAAGAGAAGATTATATACAACAGCAGTGGATTTTGTTTCGGGAGAGGCTTGAGAACGGGTGTGTTATACTTGCAATGCGAAAAATGATTTCAATTTTTTTTCGGGAGGGGCTTGAGCCCGATACCTACCCCCTAAATACGCCACTGTGCAGGTACATCAGTCAACTGTTCCCATGTTATCTCATACAGCAACGAAAAAAAATTGAGTAAAGTCAAAATAACTATCAATATTCGAGACGAGACCGAGACTTTCGAGACTGAACATGGTCTCGTCTCGATTTATAGAGGTCTGTCTCGGTCTCGTCTCGGTATGTAAAAGTCCGTCTCGGTCTCGGTCTCGTCTCGGTCTCGTCTCGGTATATAAAAGTCCGTCTCGGTCTCGGTACCATCCCTAGAATCATGTCCTTATTTCATGTAACGCTACCTTTAATTAATAATTCGCACTGACGTGTCTGGCATGTAAAATTGGGGAGGGGCATCAAAGAAACTGATTTAAATGTTACTACCTACCCCAGCCTGTTTATTAACTTCAATTCCATTTGTTACCTTTCTGCTTACCTTCACGGATTCCCTAAGGTATATCAAGAACTCGATTACATTAGTTTAACAGCCTGAATATTATATTCCAAATAAATAAAATTATTATTATTTATATGACATTCTTTCGTTAGTAAGCAAATTAAATTACAATAAAATATTGAATATATTGTACTTCAAAATATTGACGGGAAGCATCCCCCCGCCAGAGACGCCTGTGATCATTCGTTTTTGTTTTAATCCTCTCCAGCCCAAATTTTCGTGTGTGATAAAAAAATATTTTTTCAGCATTGCGTATTTCAATGATGCAACATATGAAATCAAACCCGTAAAATTGCCAAATATTGTATTTTGTAGTACAAAAATCCTAGAATGCCGTATGGCATCATTGGGCAAGCCATAAGGAAAACGTTATTACAGGAAAATATTTGTTATTATTACCTCATGTAATTTCATGATTAATACATGATCTGAGAAGTGCGTGTAAGAAAACTGCATGAACATGAAACTTATTGTTTTGAAATATCCACAGTCGTTGGATTAACTTTTTTTTCTGAACAAGAGTAGCCTATGAAAATTACTTTATTTATGAGCGGCTTCTTTTGGAGGCACATACAACTTTTGGTACATACTACTTTCATGTAGAAAGAAAAGAACAAATTCTTACACTTCTTTTATTATTACACGACACAGTAAATTTGAAGTTTATGCAAAATATAACATTTTGTAACAATTCTTTTTTCGTGTAAAGTACAAAGATAGTTTGCCCTTCATACATCTCAAGCCTGAATACTCTATGACACAAAGTTTACAACAACGCTTCTACATTACATACTCTGGCCAATGACCAACACCATCATACCTTACATCATCAACTGGTCTTGTAACACGAGGCTTTTCCTACTTAGCCGCTGGAAGAGATTTATCATCATTGAAAGGTCTTCCTCGTTATTTGACATCATCAACCTTGCAGCCACTTCAAAGCAAAACTGTAGCGAACTTTTGTATCTAGTTTTATATTGTTGCATTCAGTGTCTGCGATACAGTACCCAGGCATTCAGAACACACAGGTCCAATACCTGCCAATATTTATGTTAGTTTTCAGGGATGTCCCAGTCTTCTAGAGACAATAAAGGTTTGATTGTTCAACAATGTTCTCCATCACTTCATCGGTGCCAAATTACCTGCAATATTGTAACGGAATCAACTCAATATCAGGTGGGCCACTGAATAGGGTTAATCATATGCGCTCTCAGAACAAGGTACAGGGTGCGGTACGTAAAACCGGCCCGACGTAATATTCTGGTATATTGTGTTTTTGGCAACACTTAAATAATCTACCTTCCTACCAAGAGATGGCGTGTCAAGGTCGGGTCGACTTACGTGACCTGCAGCAGTCACGTGCAGCCGCAGCCAGTGAAACTTGTCAAAACCAGTTGAGAAAAAGGCCTCGTTGTGTTAAGCCGGGTGAGTGTCAGTGTGTGATAATGCCGTATTCGATACCCGAGCGTGTTGCCATTGTTGAAGGGTTCATTCTCACAGGATCTTTTGTGAAAACAAAGAATTTGTTTCGGGAGAAATTTCCAGGACGTTCACGACTTCCGATCGACTGTTCAATCAATCGATCATTAACAGCTGTGACGTACCAGACGTCAGAACGGCTGCTTTTTGGAATTCCTTCCTGTTCCTCATCCTGGGTGCTTCTCCACGCCATTTCTTCGAGCACTGTAGTCCAGACTGATCTAGCCAAGGGTCTCCAGTGCTACAGATCTGGTAGGAGTCTCACTCTCCCTTGAGTACTATCCAAACGGGTACTCTCACCTACATAATTTATTTTTCATTCCTTCATTTCTCATTATATCGTCAGATACAGCCTTTTTCTTTATCCTGGGCTTTTGCCCATCGGCTTGTTGATTACTATGGCGGACTCTGGCAAGACAAACGGCTCTAAGAGTAGTGGCAAGCATTCTAATCTCCCGCACGTCGTAGCCGGACCATCCGTTCGTGCCTCCAAGGCAGAACCACGGACGGACTCTTGCGCTACAAATAGACGACAGCGGAAAACCTCACAAGCTTCTACAACTTCTGTTGTTTCTACCAGCTCAGTTCGATCTCGATCTCCTCAAGACAAACAGAGCTATGCCGCCCGCCTCGCTTCACCTCCAGCAAAAAAGCAGCATTTGCATTCAGATTCAGATACGGATACAGACGAAATGATCATTGCTGATCCACCTCAAGAGCAAACTTCTAATGCATCCAGCTCAATTTACTCTATGCTGTTAACTAATTTCGACACAAAGTTTTCCAACGCAAAATTTGTTGCTCTTCAGCTACGAAAGTATCTACCACGAGCAGCCATCTCTGAAATAGTTCACACGCGCAATGGTATCATCCTCAAGACTACCGATTCATCTTTATTTTCCACTATTCGGAACAAAGTCCCTGTTGACATTTTCGGCAAAAATGCTCAATTAACATCATTACAAGACAACCGTCGTAAACAGGCACCTCCTCCTAGGCGTACGCCCTTGCTCTCAGTGGTCATTCGAGGAGTAGATCCTTCATACACTGATGAGGAAATCTTAGAGGAATTGAAATTCGAAGGGCATACAATCACCAAAACCATTCGGATTAAGAACGATCGAGGCCCTACCTATATGGTTCGTGTATTGACCTCCCATCAGGAAACTATTGACGATCTGCTAGCGAACGGAGCCGTTATCTATCAGCACAAACACAGAGTGGAACCATCCCGTTCCTCACAACCATTGCCAGTGCGTTGCGAAAAATGCCAAGAGTATAACACGCATCCTACTGCTGAATGTCGCAACACACACAAATGTGGTTATTGCTCCGGACCACACTCTACACGTGCTTGTACGAATCTAAACTCTCCTCCGAAATGTCCCACTTGTCAAGAACAGCATCCTGCATACAGTTATAGATGTAAAGGCAAACCTGAACCACAAAAGGATCATCCCGAGCTTGTCGTTCCACTTCGTACCCCTGAGCAACCTATCACTCATCATCATCCATCAGACTCTCCAATCACTCTCAATCAACTACTCACGTTCTTCACTTTGGCAATGCAAAACATTCAACCCTTTCAACGACCGCACATACTTCAACAGATCATTCAAGCAGCCAAATCTACATTCAATATCAATTTTACTGCCACCTATTCTGGAAATACAGTCCACTTTCATACTTCCATACCTGATACTTCCAACCATGGCTCTGGTGTTCTTATATCTTAATATCCGTTCTCTTCGACAAAACAAATTGCTCTTCGAAACGTTACTCATGGAAGAACATGCTAGTGCTTTTCTACTGAACGAAACATTTCTAGTACCCTCTATAACATGTCGCATCCCCGGATATTCCTTGTTACGCGATGACTTCAAATTACCAGCTCAACGTGCCCATGGGGGTACGGCCATAGGTTTTCTTCATAAGATTCCTCATCGACGCCACATCTACAATAATCCTCATCTTCCAGAATACGTTATCACATCACTCTATTTTAGAAACCTCACTGTCACTCTTGCAACAATCTACATCCGGCCTGGTCACCCATTACCTACCGCATTTGTTCAATTCATTTCCGACAACTTCAACCATTATATCATTATGGCAGACTTTAATATGCACAGTCGGACAGAGCAGGACAGAACGAACTTCAGAAATTTCATCACCACTCATACCACTGGGATTATTCACGATCTTCCCAAACCAACTCGCCCCATATCAAATACAACGCCAGATATAGTCATCACGTCGGCAAATCTTGCCTCACGCAGCCTCATAGAAGTTCTAGATCCCCTTGGCAGCGACCATGTCCCAATCAAACTTTCTATCAACACTCATAGCACAAACACACATCAAACCCAACCTACTCTTTCCACAAGCCTTCGCTTCGATAAAGCAAACTGGGACAGATACAAGAGTCATCTTTCCACTTCCACCGCTCATCTTACAGCGCCCTCAACTGAGGACGATATGTACGCTGCCATAAACGCAATTACATCTTCCATCCAGAAAGCCAGTACTTTGTCCATACCTACCAGTACCTCTAGACCATATCAGCCCAATTTACCGCCTCATTACCTCACAATGATAACACGTTCACGTCAGTTTTATCGTGAGTATACTCTCACCCAAAATCCAGAATCATTGCGTCACCACAAACAATTACAGCGCACAGTACGTAACTACATACGTGCTTATAAACTTCGATGTTGGGTAAAAACTTGCAACAAACTCTCAGACACTAATCATCCTTCCAAGTACTGGAAACGATTCAATGCGCTGTGTGGCAAATACACCAGGACGCCATATCCTCTTTTAATCCAGAACTCACCTGCACAAGACGATGTAGAAAAAGCAAACGCCTTTGCTGACAATCTACAACGCATATTCACACCACAACCTCCTGAGCACACATCTCATCCTGTCGAAAAGATCAATCTCGCTGCTTACCAGTTACAACCCAGCATAATTCATTCTCTTCCGCCTCACACACCGTTAGCTTCTCCTATTACTGTTGATGATATCAGAACCGTAGTCACCCGGAAACGTAATTCTGCACCTGGCTTTGACAACATCACGTATCGCCATATCAAGGAAAGTCCTCTCTCTTTATTAACCCTTCTAGCAGCGATTTACACTTTCATTCTTCGCACTGGGTATTACCCAACCACCTGGAAAATTTCGAAAACCCTGATGTTTCCAAAGCCAAACAAGCCATTGTACGATGTTTCTTCATATCGTCCCATACAGCTCACATCCACATTCAGTAAAATCCTGGAACGAATCTTGGTCAAACGCCTTCATCAATATCTCGCAGAACACCACATACTTCCTATTTATCAAGCTGGATTCCGACCTGCTTTTTCCATCAATGATCAACTGCTACGTCTTTCTAGTTTGATCACTAATCATTATAATTCTATCAAACCGTCTTGTCTCGTTTTGTTCGACTTAGAAAAAGCATTTGACAAGGTCTGGCATCTGGGTCTCATTTACAAACTTATTCGCCTTCATATTCCTGTCCTTTATATTCGAATCATTTACAATTTTCTGACTGGCTGACTTGCATATGTTTCTATCAACAATAAGTTATCTCATCCCATTTTTCTCCTCTCTGGTGTTCCACAAGGTTCGGCATTGTCTCCACTTCTATACCTTCTGTTTGTCACCGATATGCCTCCACTACCGGACAAAGTGCACATATTTCAATACGCTGACGATACTGCCTTCCTTGCACTGGGTAATACCATGCAACAAATTAATACGCTTTTGCAGGCAGCTATAGATAATTTCTCTCTTTGGTGCACGAAGTGGCATCTTCACATTAACGCTTTAAAAACGCAGGCCGTCGTATTTATACCACCCAAAAAGTCAACTAGAATTCGCCGCAACCCCAATAGATTATCCATTCAAGTCGACCAGGTTCCCATACAAGCCAGTAAGACAGCAACATATCTAGGCGTAACATTTGATCGACATCTAAGCTGGAAGCAGCACCTGGCGTCAATCACTTGTAAAGCATACAATCGTTTAAATTTACTGAAACGTTTAACTGGCACTACTTGGGATTTAAAACCAGCCACTGTTCTCACTACTTATAAGGCATTTCTCCGCCCAACTCTCACACACGGCCACACAGCCTGGGTATCTGCCCCAACCAGTTTTTACCACAAACTCTTAATACTTGAACGTCATGCCTTCCGAATTGCACATAGAATAAAATTACCCAGCCCTACCCAACATCTTTACAGTCTTATCACATTCCCTACATTACAGTACCATATCGAAAAACTCAGACTTATCTATCTTACAAAACGTTACCACGATCATCATCCTCTACTTATGGATGCCATGCACCATTTAGCTGTTCATCCCACGCCTTCTCGATATATGCATACGCCACTATCATTATTAATAACCCTGTATTGTTACACACTGCCACCGAATCACCCAGACTTAAACCTCCTAGATGATTTCCATACTCATTTTCATCACCCATTCATAACTCCATCTACTGCACAGTGATTCTCCTCTCACTAATATGGGCTCCCCCTGTCCACATCATAGCCTAGAGCCGCCCCTAGGCAAGAAGATGCTCTCATTTGTCTATTTAACATTTCCTATGTGTTGTGGCGTGTTTTGCACCTCATCTCATCTCTCACCTCCATCGTCATACAAATCGCTACTATTTTGGTCTAATGTTTAAATTATTTCCTTCTGCATCTGATTAAACTCTCATTATATTTTTAACCATCGCTTCTTGATTTCTCATCCTTCTTTATATGTGTCTTACATTTTCTCCTCATACTATGTATATTATGTGTTATGTATATTATATGATATCTTTATATTATTTTGTATGTCTCCCAACCCAAATGTTAAGGCTGCAAAAGCCTTAAGTCCTGTGTTTATTTATAGATTTTAATAAATAAAGATAAATTGATACCTACCTTCCCATAGACCATCCTTTATACATCCAGCATCCCATTGTCCATAAAATTCCATTCCCTAAAAGAGGGCGTAACCCTCTAACAGGGTGCTAGCCATCGGCTAGCTTGTAAAAAAAAATCCAGGACGTTCTGGAAATCCACATACAATTGAAGAACTCAAGACCAGAATCCAGGATGTCACCAATAGCATTACAACACAAGAACTGACAAGGGTATATATGAATCTCCTCAATCGTGCTCACATGTGTGTTGAAGTGGGCCAGGCCCGTAGCCAGCCTGGTTGCTTAGGGCGGGCATGATGAATACTGAGGGGGGCAATGGCCGGGACCTCAAGGAACACAAAAAGTCTTTCTCTCTAATATATATAGTTTCTGTTCCTTGAGGCGTTTGTCGTTGTCAATGTCTATGTTCATTTGTATATTTATGGAGTCTATAAGAAAGTTGAAACACTTTATTATGCTGATAAATATTACAGTAATAAATCCACGACTATCAAATATAATCATTAACATTTTTTTGTTAAAATGATGGTATATAATTCAATATTTAATACACTAAGTAGTACTAAAAGTAAAAAATAATAATAATTTATTTTAGGAACATTTATTAACTGTTATCTAAATTATAATATTTTGGAACTACAATACTTTTATTACAAGTAAATTATGAAATATTTTTATGTATAAAAATTAAGAAACAACCCTGACATAAGTAAAATAAATATTTTTTACAGTCCTTATGTAAGTAATTACATCAAAAGGAGTTTACGTGAGCACTTCACAAATTCAATTACAAGCTGGTCTAGAGCACGCAGAGCACGCAGAATATCTTTGTTGTAAGCCAGGAGAACGAGGTCCTATTTTCTTTCATGTCCCATAGACAAACGTTGAAGTCGAAAGAGAGCTGTCACACGTGAGAAGCAGTTTTCGACTGTGGACGTAGAAGACGGAATAATTAGAACAGCTTCTGTAAGCATCTTTAGGCCCGGGAAAGCCTCGCCATATTTTCCAATTTGTTTTGTGAGCTCTTCCAGAGATGTCTTGTTGATCAGTCGATTTGCTAGATCTATTTCCTGCTTCAAATTCTGAAGCACTCTGCATGTCTTTGTACTTTACAACATCACCCAGAGGTTTCAAATTTTCTTCACTTCTTTTCTCGCTCAGTAAGTGGTGAATGGCACCAATCACAGCTGTCCCTGTCTCACTGAATCTGCTCCGAATTTCTTCGACGGAGATATCGAGAGCTTCGCAGAATAATCTTTTCAGCTCCTTCTCGTCTTCCTTTCCCTTCTTCAAATTTTTGCCTTCCAAATCAACAACCGAATCAGCTAAGCGATTGGGGAGTGTGCATTTTCGTTTCAATGGTTGCTGAATCGAAGTGTTTAAGGCATATGCCTTCATTGCATCATGAAGGATATTTTCAAATATTCCTTCGTCTTGCCGGCAAGACCTGAGCTGTTCCATTACCGATCCTATTAACTTCACAGTGGCATCAATGCCCAAATCTCTTCTTTGTAGCAGTGCGTTTGTCGGTTTTAGATATCCAAGAACCCTGAACATGAGCTCAGTAAGGAAACAGAAATTCTTAGTGGAGATCTGATGTAGTAAACCGGTAGCTTCAACTTTCATTGAGGCGTGTTCTTCACGGGAAGTTTGAATTGCCATCAGCGCACTTAATATGTGAAACCTGTCGTCATGAATTACAATCACTGTGTCAAGATGTCCAGTCCAACGTTGTTCCAACAATCGCTTTAAACTCCTTCCTGCGTAATCTGCTGCAACGCGTCCTTAATTATATAGTAATATATTATTAAGTAATATAGTTGTTGACAAATATCAAAGATCTCTTTCATTTCAGGAATTGTATCAATGGCTCTACAAATAACTAAATGTAATTGGTGATTGAAACAGTGAACAAACAAAATGTTCCTTTTCAAATCCTCAGACAAAAGAGCTTGCACTCCATTTTTTCTGTCCACTCATGGCAGGTGCTCCATCGTAGTACTGTGCTATTATCGTTTCGGTTTTGAATTTTACTTTTCTTAAACAATCTAAAATGGCGTTCTTAATGCTGGCAGCGTCTTGTTTGTCCAACTTCAGTATAGCTACGCATCTTTCTTGCACTTTACAATTCACAAGGTACCTAATTGCGACAGACAAATCTTCGATTTGTTGCTTGTCTCTGGTTTTATCTGCAAGAAATGAACAAAATGTACTTTCGTTTGCTTCATTTACTATTTTCCTCTTAACAGATTCTGCCATGAAATGAATTATCTCATTCTGAATATACGGACTAGTGTATGTTGCTTTGGCAGGGATAGTTTTGACAATTTCTGCTAATTTTGAATCTTCACGAACACTAAATTCAAAAAAAATTAAGAACAAACCACTTGATTGTTTTAAGAGTTGCTCACACCCAGAGTCTCCCCTAAAGGACAACTGATTCACAGTCAAGAATTGAATAACTTCCATCACACTTTTCACATAGTACCTATTATTCATAACTACATCACTACACACCTTCTTCACGACCGTTTCGCCCGAGTCCTCACGTTTCCGTTGCTCTAAGTAGCAAGCCACAGCATGCCTATGAGTTTCACAATCAGCGTGACGAGAAAATCCCTTATTTTTCTCGGTTGCATGCTTCCAGTCTCTGAAACCATTCTGCACAAATGAGGGATCACTGTTTCTTGATGGATATTTCCGGCATGGGAAGCAAAAGGTAGCATCTAACATAACAGAATACTCGAGCCAATCCAATGTTTTGTACCATATTGGAAGAAATCCTCGAATTGAACCAGAAATGCTGGAACCTGGAAAATTTGCAAGATGCGGCTGAGCGGGTTTTGTATCGCCAAGATCTGATACATGGTGGAAATCAACACCAACATGGTGGAAATCAGATGTTTGACGTTTAGTTTCTTCTTGACCTTCTACACATGTTGATACAGATGACCCTGTTTCTGAATTAATTTCATTTTCAATAACTTTTGCACCAAAAAATAACTTGATGGATGCCTGCTTCATATTTACGGCGTTATAATAGTCAGTAGAGTAATTGGAAACGTCTGGCGAGGTACATTTGCCTGTAGTTCATTTTCTAGTTTTGGTTTCCTTCTGGAAATTCGCTAAGCACTCTGCTACTTATTATTGCGCGCAATTATAATGGTGTGTGACAAAATCTTTTTAAAATAATAGGTTCGATGTTCTGCTGCCGTCTTGATTTTTTTCTGAGTGCATATAAGGAATTAACGTTCTCTTCATTCCGTATATTTGTAAACAAATCGTGAAACAAATGGTTCGGGGCCACTCAGAAAACACAAAGTGAGCCGATGCAAACTGCTATTTAGAAATATTTTATAAGCATTGATTTATTTTCGTGGGTGCTCCCCGCAAAGACTCAAATCACGTGAAAAACAGCATTGTTGCCGCTTTTACATAAACAAAACTTCCGAATTCCCCACTGATTTTTTTTGTATCTGACTATTCTAGAGGCGCTAGAATAGTCAGAATTCTAGACGTTTTCTCCAGACATCACAGTTTCGGTACCAGTTTCATATATGAGACATGCGTTTTCCTTGCACTGTAAGGAACATGGACATGTTGCATGTTTTACACGTTAATTACAGGCACACGTGGGACATGTACTGTCAAGTCGGCAAAACAAATGTTTTTTACCTTCAATGTTACACATGCACAAGCCAGGCACTCACATTCATGTAACATAGCCTGTTTTCGGGTCAATTTTCATATGGGTATTCTTTGGAAGGGTATCTTGTCCAATGCCTTGAATGGTTGTCGTGGTTGTGATTCTTCAAACTCTTGGAATGAGGAAAAGTAATACATGGGAGATTATTGAGTATATCTACCAATAAGAATAACTGTTGTTTTTCGTAGAAATATACGCCACGTTCAATTTCATTTTTAGTAGTAGTAAATGCGCGCTAAGTTCAATTTTATTTAGTAAATAAAATCACAAGATTCTCCTATTTGGGATTTGCTGAAACAATTTGAAACTTCTGGACAACGTCCTTTTTAGAGCGGAAAAAATATTTTAGAGCGGGCAAAAAATATTTTAAAGCGGGCATTGCCCGCTCTAGCCCCTCCCTGGCTACGGGCCTGAAGTGAGCGGAGGACACTTTCAGCACCTGCTATGAAGGCTGCTGTGAAAGTGAGTAGTCATATTCAATACATTACATTTCATTTATGTGTTGTAGTTAATCATATTCAATACATTACATTTCATTTTATGTGTTCACTTTACGGGCCGGTTTTACGTGCCGCGCCCTGTATAAGCGTTTATTCCTTAATTTCAAATGCTCAGATATCAAGAAAAGAACTAAGGGTTATATAAGTGGAATGGTGAGCGTTATTTATTTTTGTAAAACCAAATTATTAACAATTGTCGAACCATTGCTGCATTAAGGTATTTCCAATTCTTTTTGACAATAATCTATCTTGCACAATTCTTTTCCAGTATATTCGCAGTGCTACGTAATTTCGTCACGCCTAAGGTTGCCGTATTTCAAAAATCAAACTTCGGGGCGCTACTACATTACAAATCTTTGAAATGCTTAAAATAAGAAGAAATGTTATATACTAATTGACTTTCTTCCATTACATAGAGTTGTTCAAGTATTACGTTATCACATTTTCAATCATTTCAGTAGACTTCCTTCTCCCTAGTTAAGCAAACGTAAGCAGATGATTTACCCCTCCCCCTGGTAAGCATTTGTTTTAATTTCTCAGGATCTGTTATGTTTCGCGGCTTCCAGAATCTGTTTCAGTTCATTCAACATATGATGCTTCCTTTCAAACTATATTTTTCTTCTTGAATGGTCAGCGGAAAATTATCAAAAATATCGATCAGGGATTTTTGATTAAAATATTTCAGAGGCAAGATGCAGATTGAAATAGAGTATTAAAGATAACAATAAATATTTCAGAGGCATGATGTAGATTGAACTAGAGTATTAAAGATAACAATAAGATTGAGCAGTAAAACCTTTCGTCCGTGGCCGAATGAAACAAATGCCTCGTTCAATGTCAAAGTTGTTAAATCGTGAACTTAATTAAATCCGTGCTCATTGTATTGAAGTTTGTTTCATAACTTTTTCAATTGCTATACTCTGAAGTTTGAGAAAATAATTATATACTTAAACCTGTGAAAAAAGAAAAAAAAGTATAATATGCCCTTCCTTTCTTCTTAGCTAAAATCCGGGACATTTAACGTCCCGAGAATTATTTTCGGGAAGCAGATCTCGATTCCGTGACGAATGGATTTTTCCAGGACGAATGACAATCCTAGTCGCATCACCTTGTATTAAGATGCTACGTTTTAGAATGCTAGTTGTCAATTGCTGTATCCAGTAAAAAATTCGGTCTTATCTACCTGTATGGTTTGCTTCCTAAGAGAATTATAGCTATCTATCTTTCCATCTGCGACTTCTCTCATATATATATATAATATATATATATGAGAGAAGTCGTAGTTGTATATACAGAACCGGTTGTTAAAAAATTAGAATAGCACCACTGGTTACAATAATGAGAAGAAGCAATCTATGTGAGTCGCTGAATGAAGAGTTACAAAATGGAATAAATGCTAAGTACGAAACACAAACGTGGACATTAGGGTTGAAAGAATATAATGTAAAATAACTTTAAAAAAAATGTACTTTAAAAGAGATGGTTGAAGAACGGAAGGAAAGCTTGGATCGTAGAGAAATACATTAGCAGCTAGTATTTATGATATAATTCCTACGTCAAGACGAAGTTCCCTAAGGATCACCGTACATGTAGATTTTAAATATGATGCAAGTGTTCCTTAAGCGTAACTTGGCCGATATGGTTGGGGGGGGACATTTAATATAATATACAGGGTGGTGCATTTAATATTTTGCCGAAAGATTCAATTCCCTATGTTGACCCCATTCTAAATGGCGGGGGGGGGGGGTTCACATTTCGTGTCCATAAAGTCATTTCGAAGATACATTGGATGTCAACGGACTTTATGGACAGGAAATGTCAACCCCCGTCATTTAGGATGGGGTCAACATAAGGATTTGAAACTTTTCGCAATATATTTCTGTTGTCGAGATCTTTCCAACGATATATCACTCTCGACCCCCTTTGCCATTTAAAATTTTCAAGTTTAACTCACGCACCCCTATAAGGGGTATCTGGGGTGAACCTTTTATAGCTCAAAATTCAAGTCCCTTAAAATAACGATGGACGTGTTTTTGCGTTCTCTCATACTCGCAGTCGTTTCGAAGATACACGGGTGACAAATTTTAAATGCACCACCCTATATATATGTCATTCTCAACATTTGTCGATCCACTCCTGGATGAAGGTCTCTCCAATTCTTTTTCACACGTATCTATTTTCGACCAGACGGAAAAACACGTAACCAAATTGATCACGTTTTAGTTGATAGAAGAAGACAATCTAGCACAATTGACGTCCGGTCGTTTAGAGGGGCTGATTCTGACACTGATCACTACATGGTAGCAGCGATAATACGCGAGAGATTATCGTTGAATAAAGGTAATACTCAATGTCCGAAAACGGAGAGATTTAATTTAAAGAAATTAGAAGAGAGTCAGGTAAGAGAGGAATACCAGATTGAAGTTTCGAATAGATTCTCGGTTTTAGGAGACTCGCAGTGCACTAGTGTTGAGGATACTTGGATTGAAATTAGAGATAGCATTAAAAGTTCAGCAATAGAAAAATTGGGACACGCGGAAATACGTAGGAACAAACCATGGTTCGACCAAGAATGTACTAAACTAGCAGAGAAGAGAAAACAGGCAAAATTACGGTGGCAACAAAATCCGAATGAAATAACTACACAAACTTTCGCAGATATCAGGCGGGAAACTTCCAAAACTTTTAGAACAAAGAAACGGGATTTTTTGAAAGCTAAAATTAAGGAACTTGAAGATAATAGTAAAAATTAAAATATTCGGGACATGTATAAGGGGATCAGCGAATTTAAGAAAGGCTATCAACCTCGTGCTTATATTTTAAAGAAATCTGACGGAACAGTTCTCACTGATATGGATAGCCTCTTAAGTACATGGAAAGATTTATTTGACGATTTGCTGAACACGCAGCCAAAAACTAATGTGCGTGCAGAAAAGGAGATACACACTGCAGAACTGTATATTCCAGAACCCAATCGAATAGAAGTGGAAGCCGCTATAAAGAAATTAAAGAAACACAAATCTCCGGGTGTAGATGAAATTCCGGCCGAGTTAATTTTAGCTGGAGGCGAAAAATTGTGGAACAAGATACACAAACTCATTCTCCTTATCTGGAACAAGGAAAAATTGTCACAAGAGTGGAAAGAGTCAATCATTGTTCCACTTCACAAGAAAGGCGACAAAACTGACTGTAATAATTATCGAGGCATTTTTCTTTTGTCAACTTCCTATAAAATCCTTTCAAATATTCTGTTAGCAAGATTGACCCCATACGCAGATGAAATTATTGGAGATTATCAGTGCGGATTTAGACGAAATCGATCAACTATCGACCAAATATTTACCATTCGCCAAATACTCGAAAAGAAGTGGGAATACAATACCCCGGTACATCAACTATTTATTGATTTTAGAAAGGCTTACGACTCGGTTAGGAGAGAAACATTATACAACGTTCTTACAGAACTTGGAATACCGAGAAAGCTAATTACATTAATTAAGATATGTTTAAGTGAATCCCAAAGTAAAGTCCGGGTAGGAAAATTTTTGTCCACGAGCTTCCACGTCGAAAATGGCCTCAAACAAGGAGATGCGTTGTCGCCATTATTATTTAACTTAGTTCTGGAATACGCCATAAGGAAAATCAAAGATAGCAACCAGGGCCTAGAGTTGAACAGCATTCACCAGGTTATGGCATATGCTGATGATGTAAATTTAATAGGGGATGATAGGAGAACAGTAGAAATAAATGCAGAGATCTTATTAAACGCTTGCAGGGACATGGGTTTAGAAGTAAATGCAGAGAAAACTAAATACATGGAAGTGCGTCGGAACCGTAATACGGCAAATTGTGGAGGCGTTAAAATATTAAATAATACTTTTGATAAAGTTGATACTTTCAAATATTTAGGATCAATATTAACAGACGAAAATCATATTCACGAAGAAATTAAATGTCGACTAAAAGCAGGGAATTCGTGTTACTATTCGGTTCAAAATCTCTTGTCGTCGCGAATTATGTCGAGGAATTTGAAGCTTAAAATATATAAAACGATAATCATGCCTGTTGTTCTGTATGGTTGCGAAACATGGTCGCTTACTCTGAGGGAAGAACATAGACTGAAAGTATTTGAGAACAGGATCCTGAGAAGAATATTCGGACCCAAGAGGAACGAGAATGGGGAATGGCGTAAGCTTTATAACGAGGAACTATATAGTTTATACGGCTTACCCAACATTGTTAGGGTCGTCAAGTCTAGGAGGCTTAGGTGGGCGGGTCATGTAGCTAGAATGGAAGAAAGTAGAAACGCTTTCAAAGTCTTGACTGGTAGACCCATAGGAAAACGACCATTAGGAAGACCTAGGCGCAGATGGGAGGATAATATTAAGATGGATCTCGCAAAGATAGGAATACAAAGTAGAAACTGGATGCAGTTAGCTAAGGATAGAAGTCAGTGGAGAGCTTTTGTGAACGCGCCACTGAACCTCAGGGTTCCATAGGCCATAGAGTTAGTTAGTTAGTTATCTATTTTCGGCAGTTCCTTTCCACGTTACTCCAGACTGCTTCCTAATTTCGTCACACACATTGTAAGTTATTACGTTTTCTGGGTCGTTTTCGTTCCCCTAGGATCCAGTCAATGATTACTTTTGTCTATTTATCGTCAGTTCTGCTTGCAATGTTGCCAGCTCTCTGCCACTTGAATCCTTTTATTTTCGCAATGATATCGGTCACTCCTATCATCTTCCTGATCCATGTACTTTTTTACTATCTCTCCTGGTTATTCCCAGCTTACATCTCTCCATGCTTTTTGAGTTGTATATGCTCTCTCCCTATGCACGTTTAAGAAAGAGCATTATACATTGACAACTGATCACAGAAGGTTGTGAATTGAACCAGGCGTAGATTTGAATTTCTACTTTAGATTGGGAGCAGCAACATATTTCAAATTATTTCCTTTGGTATAAAAATCGACTATAAAGTTTGAATTTGCGGTGGCATGAACGTGAATTGCGATTCTTCTTTTCTTTCATTATTAAGAGACAAGTTTTATTTATTGATTGTAAGATTCGCAAGCTGTAATTAGAAGTATATAATATACGAGCTCACTTGTGCACGTGTAAACTTTTCTTTGTTTCAACGAAAATAGATTCACAAATTTCCACTTCGGCAGGTAGATTTTGACCTTAAATTATCAGTTTTTAAAAGCAGTCATATATTTGGTTCTAATGTTTTAACCAAATATTTAGCACCGTAGTTTCGAGAGACCTTCTCATTTTGGATCACCATTGTGTATTTGTAGTATGATAATGATATAAATACAACTCAGGAAAATATCCAGCCGAACTTTACGTCAGTTTATGCAGGTGCAACCTAACATTAAACCTTTGCCTCTGTGCTAAAAATTGTTTTAATGACTAGCATGAACGTCTTTTCTAGAATTTTTTGGAGGAAAACACAATGATGCAGAACGAAAAGTTCTAGATTAGGTCTAATATCGAGCTTTAATAGGATATTAATTTGCTTAAACTATAACAATAATAAACTGAAAAGACTACAAATTTGGAGCGAGACAAGTACAGCACAAGAACTAAATTCCGACACTACACTGATTTACTGGAAAACAGAACTTGTGCGTCTCGGCCCATTTTGAGCCCCGCTTAGCCAATCTTTACCTGATCTTTGCCCAATCCCTCATATTGACCTGAGCATTAAATATTGTTGAGGAATTACCGGGAACAACCTATCAGTACAATATCCACGTATTCGTTTACCCCTGCTCATAGGCGGTGATTAGGGGGGAGGAAACGGGGCAATTGCTCCCCATTTTTTGAAGTGACACATTAATGTATATTATTTACATTATAATGTATGTATAATGTAAAGATTTTGTATGTGTTACTGGTTCATAGAAAAATGATGCCATATAATATTTACCGTTACGTAAGTACGTATTAGTTGTCTTCCCGTGCAGTTAAGAAAGTTACAGGAATTGGGGTTTAATTGCCTCTGAAAATGGCCCCAAAATTAACCTATTGAAGCACAACAAATTCCAGCGTACTTTCGTTTCCTCCTACAAAGGCTCGATATGTTAGTCAGCCGCTTTGAAACTAATTGAAATAACATTCGAAAAAATAGTCTTTCACAAGTTATTCTTTAATTGCACGAAAATCTACAGTTCCTAAAATGTATTTTTTCTTTCTAATAGTAAGGAATATTGATTGAAACGAGAGTAATAAGTAACAACTTCTAACTTTTCATTGTTTTGCAGTGTAATATATGAATGAAGTGGTGTGCTTAGGGGTGTTCGAGTGTATATGCAATTAATGTTAGTGAAATCAACAGAATTCTAGGTTTTAGCACTATTTTGTACTGGCTGAAATACCCATTCTTCGTATGGACCAGATAAAATTTCTATGTAAACAAACTGAGCAACGAAAGAAAAATATCGGTCATTTTCTACTACTTTTACATACCCCTGAGTCCCCCTGGTTCGAAATTTTGAAAGAAACGCCTCTGGCCTCCAGGCGATGGGGGATGTAATATGAAGTCAACGCCTGTGGGAATATCACCATTCATCTCAGCGACCGCAAACACTATGGATTTGACAAATATCGGTCATTTTGGATTATTTTTGCATGTCTCGATGACCCCTCCATTATGACCCCCGTTCCTTACCTGACGGGCGCTAAATTTCAAAGTAAACGCGATTTTTAGTTTTACCATTCAGCTCAACGACCCCGAAAACTGTACATTTGACACTAATATCTGTCATTTTGGATTATTTTTACATGCCTCAGTACCACCCACCGGTGACCCCTGTCTAGTGACGGGTAAATTCCCGGGAATATTCCCAAGAAGATTCCCAAATTGGGAATTTATCCGGGAATTTATGTACAATCAGAAATAAAATTGCATTCTATTACTATATTATGATTTCAAAGCTGAATTATTTTTTATATCACAGCACATTATTTCTGTTGTCCACAGAGGATTCCTTAAAACGGTATTCTGATTCCTTAAACCGGTAACGGGATATTCTGAACTTTACTATGTTACTTTATTGACACTTTATTATATTTAGAGAGTACGCATAAATGTATACTTATTTACAATATATTCTATCAATTAAATATGTGTGAAAAAAATTATATAGTAAATTATATAGTAACAGTTTAAATTTATATGTAAGTGGATTTGCTCAACTTGACTCTGTTACTGATATTATAAACACATTAAATTTATAAATGTTATAAAGCAATTAGGTTAGGTAAATGCTAGAAGATACATGTCTCACCAATTTATCAACATTTGCGCATACATATTTATGTTCACAAAATTTTCAAGGTACTTACTTATCTTTATATTTTAGCACGTAACATTGCCATACACGACCTTTCATTCTACCTATTTCTCGAAATTCCATACGTTAATTCACATGTAAAAGAAGTCCGAGTACCTCTTCAGAAATTCGAGTCAAAGACAGGAGACAGAACGACGTCTATTACTAATGGTGGTTCAGGGTTTATTAATAGTACTTCATCTCTATTTCTACATAATTCTAAATTACTTTACAAAATGGTTGCTTTTCGTCATTTGTAAATTAGTACTTTGCTAATTTTGGCTGTTCTTTAGCATTGGGGGCCAGCTTTTGCGCCTTTTTTATTTCTGCGATATTCTATTCTGATGCGGTTGTTTTATGGTTTCATACGTTAAATTACGTTACCAACATTAAATTCAGACAGCATTGCAGAGGGAGCGTTAGCGAATGAAGGCGGGTTAGAGCCCCGAATGGCACGTTGTTTTCTATCTTCGTTACCAACAATTCACTTTCTTTCCTCATCACTAGCGTGCGCAGGACATTGGGAATGTGGGTGCTAGATCTAAAGTACCACCGTATGGAATGTCGTCCTCCCCTTTTCCTCTAAGAAAAGAGAGCGTCATTGCACCCGACGCTGCGTTGGTGACGCATGACACACATGCAGACGGGAAATAATTTACACGTAATCTCTTCTCAGTTTGTAATAATTCTACATAACAAAATTATCTAATGGGGGTGCCAAGGCACCCATGTCACCCACGTTGCGCACGCCTATGTTCCTCACATAAATCACTTCCACTTACCTTTCCGTTTTGTATAAATCCCCCACTGCCTTAAAAAAACTTTGTATAAATCCCCTACTGTCTTAAAAAAATATGTTCGATACTTTCTTGACTAATTGAACATCACTATCAACTCATTTCTTCCGTAAATCATCCTACTTTTTGCTAGTTTTGGCCTCCAATACTAAACAATTACCATACTTTTTAGTGCAAATGGAAATGGAACTTTAAAAAAAAACATATTATTAGTTATATAAAGTAGTCAAATAATTTTAAATTCTTTAACCTCCAAATTCTTTAAAACCTAGAAGTAAATCATAATATATTAAAATAAAGTAATTAGTCATATGGTTCTGATAATTTGGATGATAAAGTAAAGAAATGGAAATAAATTCGTTCCCGGGAATTTATAAGCCAGGGAAAAAACTGGGAATATTCCCATTTTTAAATTCTTTCCCACCGGGAATATTCCCACTGCACATCACTACCCCTGTCCCGCAGCCGAATAGGGTGAATTTGGAAGTTAATACGATCGGAGATTACCGTTGATCTCATCGACCGCGAAAACTATGAATTTGACACTAATATCGGTCATTTTCTACTACTTTTACATATCTCGGTAAACGTTCTTCCCCCTGAGACCCCCTGATTCAATTTTAAAAAAAAGACGCTTAGTCTTGGTCTGTGGCCTGGAATAAGGTACCTGTGACTACAATTTTGTAACTCTCGGTCCAGTCGTCTGGTCCCCAGGTCGCACACAGACACAGACAAACAAACACACAAACAAACTCTATTTTATTTATACTAGATAAATTAGATAAATAACTAAAGTGTGGAGTGATTCTAAGTATTGTTGAGTTTTGATGTATCCCAAGAAAGTGAAAACTGTACCTAATGGCAATGAACATGTTTCGGGAAGCTACAAAAGTAAATATTTCTTTAAATGTCGTAGCATATGCTTGTAGTTTTTACTGTCTTTCTAAGAGTAATAACATACATTTAATAGCACGTGTGAAATTAAAGATATAAGTTGTTCATTAATCTCCAGTTTAAATATAACTTTTACAAAACAAGCCTTATTATATTATTATGATTAATATTATCCTTTCCATTTATTTGTTTTGCAATTTGCTATTAAAGAATCTGATCACACAATTTTCCAGACAGAATTTTAAGATGTTCGTGAGCAAGAAATCAAATCCCTTCTTACCCTTTCATTGTTTAAGAGTACAAAGAGCTAGTACCTACTTATGTTGCCCTTGTTAATTTACTTAATAAAATAGGAAATACTATATACCGTATGTTAACTGAGAAAGATACTATCCTATTAGTTATACAACCTTTTGTCAAACAAAGTGTTAGCACAAACCAGAGAAACTAACATTGATATGCAAATAATCAGATCATGTCTTGCTGTCTCACTTTTAAGTCCAATCGCCGCCACTGCCCTTGCTCTTAATAGTGTTTCATTCGAAAAAAACTCCAAAGAGGGTATTTTAGAAGTAAAGAGGAGTGCATGTTCCTTGATATCCTGATTTTGCATGAAAATTTGTCTGAAGAGTATTTTGCACTTAAGTGTGTGTGGGGGGGAAGGCCCAACTCACCTTCTGAAAGAAATACGGTATTGCTTATCAATAATACAAAAAAATAACAATATTAGGAAATCCAAATATTAGCCAGTAAATATCACTTTTATAATTTTGATTTAATAAGTTAATATTTCACTTAACGCTAGAGCTCCGCATGAAACGAAATCCAATGATATGGAAACTGGAGTTGAACTGTTAAAATATTAAAAATGAACGTAAATAAAGATAGCAATAACATTTTTGAACTTACAGAATAGCGGGCTTAAAGGGTTAAAACTTAACCCAACGTATTTCGTCTGTTTCAAAGACTGATAACTACCACTACCTTTTGTTTATTCCATTGATATATAAAATGCTTCGAATTTGAAGGAATTAATTGGGATAATTTCTTCATCAACTAGTTGTATCGCCAGGATATATTTTTCTGTGCACAAGCTACTAGTTCTGTTTATCTACCTGCATACATATAATGTACAGGGTGTTTCAAAACAACAACATTTGGGTGCTGATTCTTGACGCTAAGATAAGACAAAAAGTAAAGACCAACCTGGATTTACATATGCTTCCTTTCGAGTTATAGGCTGCGGAAAACATGAGAAAAAAATTAACATTAAAGGTTATAGCTCTAATACTATGGGATGTTCTCTAGTCGGGTCAAGACTTCATTCAGGAACTAACATGTTGTCTATCCAAATATGCATGTTTCAGAATCCTACGGTGCTTCCGTAACAACTTTCATAGAGGTGGCTGGTGAGTACTTCAAATTATCTGACCGTAGCCAAACTTCCTCTATAAATCTTGTTGCGGTAGTACCTTAAGATTCTGACGCATGTATTTCTGGATAGCGCACGTATTAGTTCTTAAGTGAAGTCTTGCCCAACTACGGTAGATTTCAGAGTTTTGGAGCTATGGATCAGTTTATTTTTCATGTTTTCGGCAGCCCATAAGTCCCTACTTTCTTCCATTCTCACTACATAACCTGCCTGCCTGAGTCTCCTAGATTTCATAACTCTAACAATGTTTGATAAAGGGTATAAATTATGCAATTCCTATTAATTAAATTTCCGCCATTGCCCATTCTTGTTTATTTTGGCTTCGAATATTTGTGTCCGGATTTTATTCTCAAACACTGTCAGTCTGAATTCTTCCCTTAAAATAAGGGACCATATTTCGAAACCATACAGAACACAAAGCTTAGTTATCGTTATATAAATTTTGAGCTTTAAATTCCTTGACAGAAGTCGCGATGGCAAGAGATTTTGAATTGAATAATGACGCGAATTTCCTACTTTCAGTCGATATTTAATTTCTTCGTCGATATGATTTTGACCCTAAATACTTGAAGTATTCATTTTATCGAAAATATTATTTAGTACTTTGACGCATCCATAATTTGCAATATTACGATCCAAGCGAACTTGCATATATTAATTTGTTTCTGCATTCACTTCTAAACCTGCAAGCGTTTAACAAGGCCTCTGTATTTCTTTCTATTGTTCTCCTTTCATCTCCTGTCAAATTTACGCCATCAGCACACGCCATAATCTGGTGAATACCATTTAGTTCTAGGCTCTGGTTGCTATCTTTGATTTTCCTTATAGCGTATTATAGAATAAAATCGAATAATAATGTCGACAACGGATCTCCTTGTTACAAGCTCCGTGTGCGTGGGTTTTCTCGGGGTTCTCCCGTTTCCTCCCACTTTCTTCATTCCACCATTTCATTCATTTCTCATAATCACCGTCTCTTTTAGCCTAACCGGCGCATCGTGGGATGTAAAACTCAAAGATTTCTTTTTGCTACAAGCTATTCTCGTCGTGGAAACTCGTGGACAAGAATTGTCCTACGTGAACTTTACTTGGAATTAATTTAAACATATCTTAATTGAAATAATTACCTTTTACGATATTCCAAACTCTACAAAAATGTACAACGTGTTTCCTAAAATGATTCGTAAGCCTTACTAAAATCAACAAATAATTAATGTACTGGGGTATTTTATTCCCATTTCCTTTCAAGTATTTGTCAAATAGTAGATATCTGTTCGATAATCGATTGATTTCTTTTAAATCCACACTGATAATCTCCAATAATTTCATCTGCGTATGGGATCACACTTGCTAATAGAATGTTTGAGAGGATTTTATAGTATGTTGGCAGAAGAGAAATGAGTCGATAATAATTACAATTTGCTTTGTGGCTTTTATTGTGAATTGGAACAATGATTCATTCTTTCCGCTCTTGTGGCAATTCCTCTTTGTTCCAGATAAGGAGAATGAGTTTGTGTATCTTGTTCCACAATTTTCCCCTCTAGCTAAAATTAACTCAGCTGGAAATTCGTGTTTACCCGGAGATTTGAATTGCTTTAATTTCTTCATAGCGATGGTTCTGCTGTGTGCACTTTCTTTTCCGCAAGAACGTTAATTTTAGGCCGCATTTTAAACAAATCGTCAAAGATATCTTTCCATCTATTCAAGATGACATCTGTATCAGTGAGAATTGTTCCGTCATCTCTCTTTAAATTGTATACGCGAGGTTGATACCCTTTCTTAAATTCGATAATGCCCTTATACAATGTCTCAATTTTTTACATATTACCTTCAACTTCATGTATTTTAGCCTTGAAAAAATCGCGTTTCTTTGTTCAATACATTTTGGAAGTTTCCCGTTTGATGTCAGCGAAATTTATTGTAGTTATATCGTTCGAATTTTGTACCCAACGCAGTTTCGCCTCTTATCCGTTTTCCGCTAGTTTAATGCATTACTGGTCGAACCATGGTTTCTTCATACGTTTTTCCGCGTGCCCCATTTTTTCTCTTGCTGAAAGTTTACTGCTATCCCTAATTTGAACCCAAGTGTCCTCATCACAAGTGCTCTCAAAACCGTGTAAAACCGAGAATCCATTCGACACTCAATCTGGTATTCCCTCTAGGTACCGTATCGCTGGAGTAGGAGAAATACCCGTTCTACTACTACTTCGTAAACACTGTCTTTTATATAGTCATCCTTATTTTCTGTTGGAGCTTTCACATTTAAAATAAGGATATCACACCATCAACCCTTATGAGTAATAGAAGAAAGTCTATCATTAACAAATTCAACCCGTTTAATTGTCCTTTTAAATTAATCGAAACTAAAATGCTATTTCTGTGGTCATATACAGAATAAAATTACAAAAGTTTATAATTATTACTAGAAATTAATGCTCTCACCTATTTCGAACCTTTTAAAAGCACATAGTTTCTAATGTATTGACATTCCATTTCTTATCGAAAATATGAAACGTTGTAAATAGCTGTAAATTTTCATAACTGTTCTCCAAGTGGATTTGTATACAACCAAAGGTAGTTTTGTGAAGTTTTAATCCAATAAAAGCTTCTAGAAAACAGTTTTTACGTATAAAAGAATAGATGGTGATCATTTCTGGATGTTGGAATGGTCTGTAAAAAGAGCTTGATAAAACTTCTGTGTAGCATAACAACAATAGCTACTTCTCTCATATCCCACACTCCAAAAAATGGGGGCAAAAGTTTGGTATGGTGAAGGTAGGGTGCACCAAATTCTACTTCGCGCAGGGCACAGACATATCTAACTACGTCTCTGGCTGTCTCACACTCGGAAGAAGTATCACCACCACACAATGCTCGTGGGATTCGTCTTCTTCGTGAATCGTTCCGATCACTGCATTTCACAGCGCATTAAAACTTTCCTCACTCCGTAAGAACCGAAAGCTGCAGAAAGTGGCTTGCGAGAAATTTTTCACAGTAGAAAAATTGACACGTGTATTTTGTAAGTGCATGCACAGGTCATTCGTGTATTCAAGAACACGTCTAATCAGCTTAAGACGAAACGGAAATAAAAACTCATGAACTTCTTCTAACAGGAATGAATTTGAAAGTGATTTGCTTCTTCTTCTAAAGTTTCAACCACTGGTGCAAAATCTTCTAAAACTGCACGAATATGCCAATCTACAGCTCCATCTAGTGTCTCTCAAAGATTTTAATGTTATCAAACGCTTTAAATTTTCTCCTTGAAGTTGAATATTTTCAAAAATAGCGTGACTTTTTGACGACACTTCTATGAAGGAATGCAAACTACTCAAAACAGCAAACATATTTCGAATCGCAGACACCTCTCCGCACACATTAACAATGCATAAGTTCAAAATGTTTTCGTAACAATGAATATAAATGGCTAAATCGTTCACGTTCCTGATCTTCTTAAGACGCAAGAGTACCGACACGCATAGCGGCTGCACCTGTGATATTAACACATTTGTTAACAGTTTAGACAAACTTTCGCCACCTGTTTTTTTTATGTCTTTTTAAACCGGATAAAGCTTAGTACCGTAAAACAATTGTTACTTGTTTATGTCGCTTGAAATCTTGAGTTTCATCCATGATGACACAATATATACCTGCAGTCCTCACATGATCAATTATTTTTCCAGAACATACTCACACATTAAATATAGAAATTAATTTTGGTATTCGGGACTAACGTATCCAAAAGTTTTCCCCTTTTAGCATAATACCGAAAAATCACGTCATTGTCTTTGGATCTTAGTGATGAGTTCTAGTAAATTACCTTTATTTTCACTTTCGCCATTTTCCCTATAACTTGTGAGAGAAACATATGGCTGGTACAATACAAAACACTATCAAGAAGACCCCCGTGAAGTTAGTGACCAAAAGTTTAATAAATCGATATTTTTTTTAGAGTTCTGAGTAGTACTCAAAGAGTTCTAGAGTTCTTGATAGGTTAGACCAATAGTTCTGGGTAAATAAAGATTTTATAGCGATTTTAAAATTTTGGTGCTAACTTCACGCAAAACCTAAAATCTTAAAATGTCTTTATTTTTTTAGAGTTCTGAGTAGCACTCAAAGAGTTCTAGAGTTCTTGATAGGTTAGACCAATAGCTCTGGGTAAATAAAGATTTTATAGCGATTTTAAAGTTTCGGTGCTCACTTCACGCAACACCAAAAATCTCAAAATCTCTATTTTTTAGAGTTCTGAGTAACACTCAAAGAGTTCTAGAGTTCTTGATAGGTTAGACCAATAGTTCTGGGTAAATAAAGATTTTATAGCCATTTTAAAGTTTCGGTACTAACTTCACGCAACACCAATAATTTTAAAATCTCTATATTTTTTTAGAGTTCTGAGTAGCACTCAAAGAGTTCTAGAGTTCTTGATAGGTTAGACCAATAGTTCTGAGTAAATAAAGATTTTATAGCGATTTTAAAGTATCGGTGCTAACCACGTAAAAACAAAAATCTTTAAATATCTATATTTTTTTAGAGTTTTGACTAGCACTCAAAGAGTTTTATAGTTCTTCTTAGGTTAGACCAATAGTTCTGGGTAAATAAAGATTTTATAGCCATTTTAAAGTTGAGGAGCTACCCCACGCAAAAACAAAAATAATAAAATGTCTATATTTTTGGAGTTCTGAGTAGCACTCAAAAAGTTCTAGAGTTCTTGATAGGTTAGGCCAATAGTTCTGGGTAAATAAAGATTTTATAGCGATTTCAAAGTTTCGGTGGTCACTTCACGCAACACCAAAAATCTTAAAATCTCTATTTTTTTTAGAGTTCTGAGTAGCACTCAGAGAGTTCTAGAGTTCTTGATAGGTTAGACCAATAGTTCTGGGTAAATAAAGATTTTATAGCCATTTTAAAGTTTCGTTGCTAACTTCACGCAAAACCAAAAATCATAAAATGTCTATATTTTTTAGAGTTCTGAGCAGCACTCAAAGAGTTCTAGAGTTCTTGCTAGGTTAGGACAATAGTTCTGGGTAAATAAAGATTTAATATCGATTTTAATGTTTCGGTGCTACCTTCACGCAAAACCAAAAATCATAAAATGTCTATATTTTTAGAGTTCTCAGTAGCACTCAAAGAGTTCGAGTTCTTCCTAGGTTAGAGCAATAGTTCCGGATAAATAAAGATTTTAGAATGATTTAAAGTTTCGGTGCTACCTTCACGCAAAAGCAAAAATCATTAAATATCTATATTTTTTAGAGTTCTGAGTAGCACTCAAAGAGTTCTCGAGTTCCAGCTAAGTTAGACCAATAGTTCTGGGTAAATAAAGATTTTATATTGATTTTAATATTTCGGTGCTACCTTCACGCAAAACAGGAAATCTTTAAATGGCTATATTTTCTTAGAGTTCTGAGTAGCACTCAAAGAGTTCTAGAGTTCTTCACAGGTTAGACCAATAGTTGTTTGTAAATGAAAAATTTATAGCAATTTTAAAGTTTCGGTTCTAACTTCACGCAACACCAAAAATTTTAAAATGTGTACGCTTTTTAGAGTTCTGAGTAGCACTCAAAGAGTACTAGAGCTCCTGCTAGGTTAGACCAATAGTTCTGGGTAAATAAATATTTTATATCGATTTTAAAGTTTCGGTGCTACATTCACGCAAAAACAAAAATCATAATATCTGTATATTTTTAGAGTTCTGAGAAGCACTCAAAGAGTCCTACAGTTCTTCATAGGTCAGACCAATAGTTCTGGGTAAATAAAGATTTTATAGCGATTTAGAAGTTTTTGTGCTAACTTCACGCAACACCAAATATCTTAAAATTTCTATATTTTTTAGAGTTCTCAGTAGCACTCAAAGAGTTCTAGGGTTCTTGCTAATTTAGACCAATAGTTCTAGGAAAATAAAGATTTTAACACGACTTTAAAGTTTCGTTGCTAACTTCACGTAAAACCAAAAATGATAAAATATCTATATTTTTTAGAGTCCTGAGTAGCACTCAAAGAGTGCTAAAGCTCCTGCTAGGTTAGAGCAATAGTTCTGGGTAAATAAAGATTATATAATGATTTAAAGTTTCGGTGCTACCTTCACTCAACACCAAAAATCATTAAATGTCTATATTTTTAGAGTTTTGAGTAGCAGTCAAAGAGTTCTAGAGTTCTTGATAGGTTAGACCAATAGTTCTGGGTAAATAAAGATTTTATAGCCATTTTAATGTTGAGGAGCTACCTTCACGCAAAAACAAAATTCATAAAATCTCTATATTTTTTAGAGTTCTTAGTAATACTCGAAGAGTTCTAGAGTTCTTGATAGGTTAGACCAATAGTTCCGGGTAAATAAAGATTTTATAGCGATTTTAAAGTTTCGGCGCTGACTTCACGTAGAACCAAAAATCATAAAATCTCTATCCTTTTTAGAGTTCTGACTAGCACTCAAAGAGTTCTAGAGTTCTAGCTAGATTAGACCAATAGTTCTGGATAAATAAAGATTTTATAGCGACTTTAATGTTTCGCTGCTAACTTCACGTAAAACCAAAAATCTCAAAATGTCTATATTTTTTAGAGTTCTGAGTAGCACTCAAAAAGTTCTAGAATTAGGGATGGTACCGAGACCGAGACCGAGACGGACTTTTATATACCGAGACGAGACCGAGACCGAGACGGACTTTTAAATACCGAGACGAGACCGTTACCGAGACAGACCTCTATAAATCGAGACGAGACCGAGACGAGACTTAGGTCAGTCTCGAAAGTCTCGGTCTCGTCTCGAATATTGATATTGATGTATACTAAAATTACCTTCATTCAAAATTTGTTTCGTTGCTGTATTAGGTAATATGAGAACGGTTGACTGATGTACAGTGGCGTATTTAGAGGGTGGTTATCAGGCTCAAATCCCTCCCGAAATAAATTTGTGATCATTTTTTGCATTGCACGTACAACGGAAATGTTTGTTACTCGTTCCTCAATTCTCTCCCTAAACAAAAGCCACTGCTGATGCAAATATAATTCTCTCTCTCTCTCTCTCTCCATATATATATATATATATATATATATATATATATATGGTCGCGGTGCCACCCAGGACCGCCCTGCATGGGTTCTCGGGGCCCAACTTTAATTTTAAATGGAAGCAAGGGGTGAGTGATACCTCGTTCGATATATCTTTAAAAACTAAAAAGCGTTCTGGCAAAAGATCTTTCATATCGGGCACTGTATTCAAAATGGCCGCCAAGATATGTTGCCTCTACCAGATACAGTAAAACGTGCAGTACCACTAATATGAAAACGGTTGAACATAAAGGAACGGAACAACAACTCAAATAGAAAATGTCATGTGGCACATCGATTGATATTGTCGCAAAGGCTCCCAAGGCCACCCTTCATGGGGGCCCAGGGCGCAACTTCAATATTGTAAATGGAAACATGGGGTGAGTGATACCTCGTCCGACATATCTTTAAAAACTAAAGAGTGTTGTTGCAAAAGATGTCCATATGGATAACCGTTTTCAAAATGACCACCAAGACATACATGGTACTTGCATCAGATAAAACGTCCAGTATCACTAATATGCAAACACCAGAACAAATATTCGAATAGAAAATCACAGAGGGTATTTGTCATTCTATATCTCGGGAATGTTGCAACAGTCAAAAAGATGATTAGAGTGGAAGTACCATAATGGAAAGGAAGAAATCTAACTCCTAGAAAATTATTGCTCCAACCTCACTCCGTAAGTGAGTGAAGCGGGAAGGATCGGTGGAATTGCAGATGAGAGCCTTAGTTTTTGCAAATTGTATCTACGAAACAAAGTTATTTGAAATATGTTTTTATAAGAGATAAATGTGTCTGTAATGGGATAAAGTATGTAAAATTCTTGTTAAATGGTACCTTCCATTTTGATTGCAAGCAATGGTTTAATGCAAAAATGAATCAACTGAAATGCGAAAGAAAATTGTCGAACAATGCAATTTTAGAACAATATTTAAAACGTTGGTTTCGTTCAATAGTCGTCTGCATGATATTGGTTCGCTTCTTTTCCTTCTGTCTTCTTGCAAGTGATAGAATATGAGTTTCACTGAGATGTTGTTCACAGTTACATTCCGAATAACTTTCAACGGTAATTTCAGTTGTGATCCTTAGTAACGAAACGATACATACTGATGCAGATATGCCCCAAAAATCTTGCACGCATTGCGTTAAATTATCAAGGGCGGGCAAAATGTTGTTAAACTTGAATTTCATCTTATTTTTATTCACCTTATTTCACTTTATTTTTATTCATTATAGTACCAGTCATTTGTACACACAAGTGTTTCAGACAAACCATATCTATTGCAAATAAAAGTGAGGTTCTCATTTGAGATTTTACCATTCATTCCCGCTTCACGTACTTACGGACAGAGATCGGAAAGATAATTTTCTATCGCTTCCTCTTTTGCATCATGTCAATTATACGTTAATAATCTTTTTCTCCGTTGCATTTAACTTGAGCTGTGGAATGATAAATACCATCTGTGCTTTCCTATACGAGATTTATTCTGTTCGTTTATCTCCAACTATTTTCATATTACGGGTCTAGTACTACTGGACGTTTTATCAGATACAGGCACCATGCCTTGGCTGCCATTTTGAAAATGGTGACCCATATGAAAAATCTTTTGCCACAACACTGTTTAGTGTTTCAAGATTTATCCAAAGACGTATCACTTGACCCATATTTCGGTTTCAAATTTCTAAGTTTGGCCACCTTGAAAGGTAGCCCTAGGAGCACTGCGAGAACATTACTAGACGCGCCCCATGCCTTTCCTGTTTCACTTTTTGACTGTTCGTTTATCCCCAACTGCTTTCATATTAGTGGTACTGGACGTTTTATCAGATACAGGCCTTGGCGGCCATCTTCAATATGGTGACCGATATGAAAAATATTTTGCCACAACGCTTTTTACTTTTTAAAGATCTATGGAACGAGGTGTTACTCGCCCCATGTTTCTATTTAACATTTTAAAGTTCGGTCCTGGGAGCCCATGAAGGGCGGGCCCGGGAAGCACCGCGACAAAACCGTTCGGTGTGCCCCATGGAATTTCCTATTTGAGTTTTTGTTCTGTTCATTTATGTTCAATCGTTTTCGAGATATCTTCGTGGAAAGATTAAAATGGGCCATCCTCTCCCTCTATCTCTCTCTCTCGCTATATATATATATATATACAACCACGGATCCAGTATATGATCAAGGGAGGGGCTAAACCATGGTTTACCGCTTTATCCAGTGTAAAGAAAGTAGGATTTAAGCCCATTTTATCCAGTGTATACCTAAGCGTTAAGGGGGGCTATAGTCCCTATAGCCTTCCCCTAGGATCTGCGATATATATATATATATATATATATATATATATATATATATATATATATATATATATATATATATATATATATTAAAAATGATGAAATTTTGTACCAAGTCGAAAAATTCTTCTAGATACTCTGCAATACCACTAGATAAACAAACAATGTTGCTAAAACAAAATAAAGTTGTATTTTCTCAAATTGATCTACGTAAAGTATTACATATTTCTATTTTAGTTATTTAACAAAAACCACAATAGCCCATACATTATTTAGTATAACAAAGGACATTACAGTATCACTAACATCAACATTTTGGAGATCTCTAATAACTCAAATGGTATGCAGTCTCATGGTATGGTCTCATCATGTAGATGCTTCCAAAAGACTTAAATTCTTATAACGCCATTTACAACAATTGTTATTTCAAATCGTTTCAGAGATACCAAACACATTGGTAGTGGTGGTCATACTGCTTAAAATGACGTATTTGTATTAAATTTTTATAATGATTATTGCTTTCCTTTGCTTCTATAACATTACAACAATAGTTTTTGGTGGTTTTAATTACAAGTCGCAGTTACATTATTTTAAGCAGTGTTGCCCACTTAAATAAATTGCTAAATATTATTCTAAATATGTGCAAATAACGTAGATAAACTGCAAAATATTTAAACTTACTCGTAATTTGTTTTATGGTGCAAGAATGATTTCAAGAGACGACGTTTTTCATAATATTTGGGCTACTTACAATGTTAATGTTTAAGTCTTCGTTCCAGAAATACATGCAAATGCAAATTGTAACTGAAATTAAATTTAACTGATACATTTTCAGTAACAATAGTTGTTCCCCCTAAGCCTTAGGCCTGGTGTACACTTTAGGTTAAGACCGTGCTTAATTAAAAGTTCTAATGACACCCTAATTACATTTCACTTGCTTCAGTTGGACCACCGACCACCTCAAACTCGATCCATACCATATAGCTATATGTAATTATTCAAGGACTTACAATTAGTAATACACAGTGTTCATTTTTGTTTTGTTTCACTTGATGTCCCAAAGTTATGCTAGGGCGGCTAAAGGAGACGTGGAGCTAATGATTATAGTGGAATCTGAACCACTTCGGTCGTTCAACATTACCCCTACCGGAAATTGAACTCGGGACCATGCGAACCGAAATCAAGCGTGCTATCCGCTAGACCAAATGGGGGTCCTCACATTGGGTTGATTTAAATCATTCAGTCATGTTGCCAGATCCGAGGATTAAAAAGTAGCGTGTCTGTATTTCGAAAGTAGCGAATTCGAACTATTTGTAGCCCAAATATATAGAAATGAATACTGATGGTGCTAATGAAATAATTTAATATGAGCTGGAAAATGTGCTGGACGTATTGCAAGAAGAAATTATGATCGACGGACGAAAACAATTTTAGACTGGATACCACGAGACAAAGAGAGCCTAGGAAACCTCCGCATACAAGAAGGTGTGACGAAATCAAGAACCACTGAGGAGTAACCTGGAAAAGAATTGCCCAAGTTAGATAGTTGTGGAGAAGACTTGGAAAGACCTTCATCCAACAGTGGATTGACAATGGTTGATTATGATGATGGTGATGATTTTATTATATCTGGACTTCAAGGGTAAACTAAATCAAGTCATAATTTCGTAATTTTACAGAAGCGAAAAACCGGTTCCTCAACTGAGATCTATAGTACTGTTTTTCAAACTTACTAAGTAGTTACAAAGTAGTTGGATGCTTACAAAGTTACATTATTACACCACTAGAAAGAACATAGTCTATTAAAAAAAGCATTCATAACTCAATTTCGGCCAAACAGTGACTTAGCATAGTCTACCACTAAAGTTCATATATATATATATATATATATATATATATATATATATATATATATATATATATATATATATATATATATATATATTATTAGCTAAGGTAGGGTAAAAATGGATCCAAAATTGAATGAAAGTCGTAGAGCGAAAATATCTTTTTGACTATTCAATCCTTCATGTTGCAGCAAAACTACGAAAATTAATACAAAATATAACTAGAAAGTTGAGAATCACTTGTTTTGGCGACTGAGAAAAAATAGATACAGATAATTCGAATTAGCTATATACTTATATAATATGTATGTCCATGTTTCGTAAGTAATTTTCAATCAATATAAAATTTCAACGTAATGAACACACGATTAATTTTCTCGAATAAAGATTTCATGCACCGCTGAGAGTTCAGGAATAAGATTAATCAATGTTACAGCACTGGATATGTGCTTATGTATTGCATTACGACCTCATGAACTTGTATAAGAAACAGAATGCACTTAAAATGAGACGCGAGCTATATGAAACATCGGACTTTAAATCTAACTTGTTTTCTAATCCAACCCGAGACCATAGATAGCAAAGATGAGTGTAGTAGCTCCCACCACAAGGTTCAGGACGTTCGTGTTATAAAGTGTCAATTAAACACAGAGATGTGAAAAGGTAATAAACCATTTCATCAATTTGAAACAAAATACGTATATTGTAGTAATAATTTACTCTATTTGGTAAGATATGAACGTTATATTCTGTTTTGAAAATGACAGTCAAAGCAGAATGTATTGATAATAAATGACAAATTGTAAAGTTTCAATTTCGGTACGATTAAATACATTCGTGCTGGTGTGTGTTGCGTTTTCCGTTAGGAGATATCGAACAATTCTGATTCAAAGGATGTAAATAAACTACTGTATAGTACTGGAGTTAATTTAATAGAGTTTAATTGTATAGGCAGTACTGAGGCTATATGAAACAAAGTCTATTGCTGAAAGTGAAATATGGATTACTATTAGTGTTTTAGGGTGATATACCCACTGATCATTGAACTGGAATACACACATGGAAAACATTAGCACTAGCAAATTAGCTATGAACAGGTACACAATACCATAATTCTAAGTCAAAAAAGAAAGGAAAAATAAGGGGAAACGACAGACTGTTCGAGAATAATACTTTCACTATTTTAATTTCACACTATTTATTTCGAGACTTTCGAGACTTTCGAGACGAGACCGAGACTTGGTACTCGAGACCGAGACCGAGATCGAGACAAGCATCTGTTTACCGAGACGAGACCGAGACCGAGACGGTGATTTTTTTACTCGAGACGAGACCAAGACCGAGAACGTTATTTATCAACCGAGACGAGACCGAGACTGTACAAAGTCTCGTCTCGTCTCGTCTCGATACCATCCCTATCTAGAATTCTTGCTCGGTTATACCAATAGTTCTAGGAAAATAAAGATTTTATCGCGACTTTAAAATTTCGCTGCTAACTTCACGTAAAACCAACAATTTTAAAATATCTATATGTTTTAGATTTCTGAGTAGCACTCAAAGAGTTCTAGAGTTCTTGCTAGGTTAGACCAATAGTTCTGTATAAATAAGGATTTTATAGCGATTTTAATGTTTCGCTGCTAACTTCATTTAAAATCAAAAATCTTAAAATCTCTATATTTTTCTAGAGTTCTGAGTAGCACTTCAAGAGTTCTAAAGTTTCTCATGAAAAGTTAGAACAATTGTCGCAAGATAAGGTGATAAATGGGAAATAAATGTTTCGTCATAATCTGATCACACATGCAATCGTTGGAAATCATTAAGAAGTATATAACATGTGCCTAATAAAATTCAAACAATGTTACCCAAAGCATAGAAATCGACAATTGCAGGTGCGTGAAGTTGGCAGGACCACTAACAGCTCAAAGTCTGAAACTCGGTGCAGAATTTGAGTAGAATTTGAGCTCTCAGAGAAACCAACACCCAGAATTTGGGCTTTCAATTTAAAGGCTCTAAGTCCATGTGGAAGGTGAGCCTGCCAACTTCAAGCTCCAGGACCACCGAAAGCTCAAATTCTCAAACTCCGTCCAGATATTCACTAGAATTTGAGCTTTCAAAAAAAACTCTAGAAATTTGAGCTTTCGACTTAAAGGGTATAAGTCCACTTAAAAGCTGTAATTTTGAACACATAGAACAAAGACACCAATAGTTGAAATTCTGATACTACGTGCACATATTGAGTAGAATTTGAGCTCTCAGAAAAAAAACAACTCCCGGAATTTGGTTAATAATTTCCAACCATTGCATGTGTGATCAGGAGATCACTTTAAATGCTCTAAGTCCATGTGAAAGGTGGTCCTGCCAACTTCACGCTGCAGGACCACCGAAAGCTTAACTTCTCAAACTCCGTCCAGATATCCAGTAGAATTTGAGCTTTCAAAAAAAATCAACTCCCGGAGTTTGAGCTTTCAATTTTTAGGGTCTATGTCCACTTCAAAACTGCTTTCGGTGGTACTGCAGCGTGAAGTTGGCAAGACCAACTTTCACATAGACTTAGAGCCTTTAAATTGAAAGCTCAAATTCTGGAAGTTGTTTTTTCTGAGAGCTCAAAATCTACTCAATATCTTAACGGAGTTTCAGAATTTGAGCTGTTGGTGTCCTGGTACGATGTGTTCAAAATTGCAACTTTTAAGTGGACTTAGACCCTTTAAATTGAAAGCTCAAATTCCGGGAGTTGGATTTTTGAAAGCTCAAATTCTACTGAATATCTGGACGGAGTTTGAGAATTTGAGCTTTCGGTGGTCCTGCAGTGAGAAGTTCGCAGGTCCACTTTTCACATGGACTTAGAGCCTTTAAATTGAAAGCTCAAATTCTGGGAGTTGGTTTTTCTGAGAGCTCAAATTCTACTCAAATTCTGCACCGAGTTTCAGACTTTGAGCTGTTAGTGGTCCTGCCAACTTCACGCACCTGCAATTGTCGATTTCTATGTTTTGGGTAACATTGTTTGAATTTTGTTAGGCACGTGTTATATACTTCTTAATGATTTCCAACGATCGCATGTGTGATCAGTAGATTATGACGAAACATTTATTTCCCATTTATTCCCTTATTTTACGACAATTGATCTTACTTTTCATGAGAAACTTTAGAACTCTTGAAGTGCTACTCAGAACTCTAGAAAAATATAGAGATTTTAAGATTTTTGATTTTGAATGAAATTAACAGCGAAACTTTAAAATCGCTATAAAATCTTTATTTACCCAGAACTATTGGTCTAATCTATGAGGAACTCTAGAACTCTTTGAGTACTACTGAGAACTCTAAAAAATATAGACATATTATGACTGTTGGTTTTGCGTGAAGTTAGGACCGACACTTTAAATCATTATAAAATATTTATTTACCCAGAACTATTGGTCTAACCTAGCAAGAACTCTACACCTCTTTGAGTTCTACTCAGAACTCTAAAAAATATAGACATTTTGAGATTTATGGTTTTACGTGAAGTTAGCACCGAAACTTTAAAATCCCTATAAAATCTCTATTTACCTAGAACTATTGGTCTAATCTATCAGGAACTGTACAACTCTTTGAGTGCTAGTCAGAACTCTAAAAATATATATAGATTTTAAATTTTTGGTGTTGCGTGAAGTGAGCACCGAAACTTTAAAATCGCTATAAAATCTTTATTTACCAAGAACGATTGGTCTAACCTAGCAAGAACTCTAGAACTCTTTGAGTGCTACTCAGAACTCTAAAAAAAAAATATAGATCTTAAGATTTTTGGTGTTGCGTGAAGTGAGCACCGAAACTTTAAAATCTCTATAAAATCTTTATTTACCCAGAACGATTGGTCTAACCTAGCAAGAACTCTAGAACTCTTTGAGTGCTACTCAGAACTCTAAAAAATATAGAATTTTAAAATTTTTGGTTTTATTTGAAGTTAGCAGCGAAACTTTAAAGTCCCGATAAAATCTTTATTTTCCTAGAACTATTGGTCTAACGTAGCAAGAACTCTAGAACTCTTTGAGTGTTACTCTAGAACTCTTTGTGTGTTACTCAGAACTCAAAAAAATATAGAGATTTTGAGATTTTTGGTTTTACGTGAAGTTAGCACCGAAACTTTAAAATGGCTATAAAATGTCTATTTACCCAGAGGTGTTGGTCCAATCTATCAGGAACTGTACAACTTTTTAAGTGCTGCTCAGAACTCTAAAATGTATATTTTATGATTTTAGGTTTTGCGTGAAGCTAGCACCGAAACATTAAAATCGCTATAAAATCTTTATTTACCCAGAACTATTGGTCTAACCTAGCAAGAACTCTAGAACTCTTTGAGTGCTACTCAGAACTCCAAAAAATATAGACATTTTATTATTTTTGTTTTTGCGTGAGGGTAGCTCCTCAACTTTACAATGGCTATAAAATCTTTATTTACCCAGAAATATTGGTCTAACCTAGGAAGAACTCTAAAACTCTTTGAGTGCTAGTCAGAACTCTAAAAAAATATAGAGATTTAAAGATTTTTGTTTTTACGTGGTTAGCACCGAAACTTTAAAATCGTTATAAAATCTTTATTTACTGAGAACTATTGGTCTAACCTATCAAGAACTCTAGAACTCTTTGAGTGCTACTCAGAACTCTAAAAAATATAGAGATTTTAAGATTTTTGGTGTTGCGTGGACTGACCACCGAAACTTTAAAATCGCTATAAAATCTTTATTTATCCAGAACTATTGGTCTAACCTATCAAGAACTCTAGAACTCTTTGAGTGCTACTCAGAACTCTAAAAAAATATAGAGATTTTAAGATTTTTGGTGTTGCGTGAAGTTAGCATCGAAACTTTAAAATCGCTATAAAATCTTTATTTACCCAGAACTAGTGGTCTAACCTAGCAAGAACTCTAGAACTCTTTGAGTGCTACTCAGAACTCTAAAAAAATATCGATTTTTTAAACTTTTGGTCGCTAACTTCACGGGGGTATCTAGAAGTGCTTCCAAATATAATATATTGTTTTTAACTATTTGGTTTATCTGCGAATCTAATTTACTCGCCACTGATCCCTGGGCCGTAGTACGTTTCGGAATTCCGCACCCTTAGAAATACAAGCCATATGAGCGTTACTTGCCTCATACATACCGAATTTATCTACGGCCTTCTCCCATTTATGGAAACCCTCCTTAGTAACGTGTCCTCAGATTTTGGAATATTTTCGCAGAATGCAAGACAATAAAAGCAAAAAGCACTATCTTCATCAACGTTATATTCTAACCAACTAAATTGCCTATACCTCTCAGATCGAAACCGGCAGCCAGTTTTATTGGGGTAGTTTTCAATTGGGTTCGTAAGAGACCTAGACCTACTGCCACAAATGTCTTTGCCTTTTCACAACTTTTGACTCGACCACGATCTTCTGAAACTTCATCTTGTGACACTGTTGTCACAGTAGTACCGACATTTGAATTCTTATCTTCTGACACTATTTTCACACTAGCACTTGAATTCTTATCTTCTCAAAGGTAAGAAGTAGATTGTCTAGTCATTATTTCATTATCTCAGCTGGCACTGTCAATATTGCTAAGTTTCGGCTTCTTACTAAAATATTCCAACAAAGTTCTAGACTTTTTTGAGCACTGCATATTTGTCACAACTTCCTGTGAAACTTAAGAAATGTTGAAGTACTGAAGTACTACAGATAAAATTTAAAAAATGAAACCACTATACACCGATACACGTGATGGCTATATATATAGAAAAATAAACTTCTAATGAACTGCTCGCTACAAACACAAATTTGAGATTAAGTAAAGTATATTATTTTTTGTTTGGGTGTCAGGGTGGCTATTAGTAACAATAACTCGTAGTTTTAATCGTACAGTTCTCCCTTTCCTCTTTACAACAATACCAGATGTTGCTCTTTTTGTAACTTACAAGGAAAGCAATCAAATTTCTTTTGTATTTAGGACAAGATATCCGACAAGAGCCGAGTTTTGTATGTCTTTGCGTCCCCTCATAAAACACACCCTGTATCCGAGGCAACAGACCGACCTGTACTTCCTTTGACCATCAAAGTACACTGCATCATCTTTCTACAGCACGCTCAAAGTTCACTGACCTTTATCGAGATGGATGTATCAAAACATTAATTGCAAGACATTACCAGATGTGGTTAAAATCAGAGCTCAATTCCCGTTATTCTGGTACTTTTTTCAGATTTGAAGACAGTTTACAGTCGAATATTTTATAATAATGTCAAAATAGATGAGAGAAAATTTTTAATAACTGTCCATTCCCTAAGAAATAGCCGGAATCAGTAAGGGAGACGGTATATGAACATCTCTGAATATGAGCAAATTATTTTTAGATAAAGCCAAATCCCAAATTTACGTTGGGTCTCTGACCCCGCCCCCCCAAAAAAAGACATGTTCAGAATAAGTCCTATCTTTATTCAAATTACAAGCATTTCTGATGAGACAGAAAAATAAAGAAATCCTGAATTTGACACTACAGTTTATAAATTATTATTACCGTCGTAAAGGAACATGTAATGTCTGAAATCGAAGTAAACCAATACAGTGAACTATGAACTAATTCAGATCACATGCATCGAAAGCCAGTGACAATTACCCAGCTAGTAGTAGAGAGGCAGTGTCAGCGCTTAAAGTGAGCCGGAATGCACCGGTACGAAGTTCCGGAAAATTACAGTGCTGTCGGAATTTAGTTCCTGTGCAACCTTGACACTACAAACTTTGTGCATTAATTTTTAATTAATATTTGGATTCCTTCTATGAAACGACTATTATGCATAATATAATCTATCGGAAACAGATTAGGAACATGGATCAGGAATTATTTACTTACATTATTGGTTGCGTTCTGGGAAATCACTATGGATAAGCATTCCGACGAACCGATAAGCCCTGGGCAGTGTGTATGCCTAACGAGCAGCATTGGAAAGGTGGAGCATGGACACGAACTCTGTTCCGACCTCCCATCCTGACTGAGTGACTGAGGTTTAACCTGGTACCTCTTGTCAGGCCAGGATTGCTGTCTTTTCACTTCCTTGCCCCTCGCCTCTCTTGGCCTAGTTAGTCGCCTGAAAAAATCAATACAGTGAAACGAAATCATAAAATTAAGGAAAACCGTGTCGTATTCGCTGCAGCTCAGTTCACTGATAATACTGTATGGCTATCCAAATAAACAGTTGTCCCCTCCCCCTCCCCCTAAGTTACGCATATGAAATGACCTTTCAATGATGGAGGACAATTGTAAATAATGCAGAAACCTCGGTAGTTCTTATTTCGAGTAGGTTTCAATTTACCTTATGAATTTAGGTGGGGTTTAAAGGAAGTCTTTGTTGTAGTTTCTATGTTGAGTTCTGATATGACAGACAGTCATACTTCTAATATAGTTGCATTAACGTAAAACGCAAATATATTTCATCAGCTAGCACTTGTGGCTAGAACAAGAAATTGTTGCGTAAAAACAATTCTTTACTAGTTTATATATGGTCACTAGAGGGAAGAACAGTGTCTTTTACTAATAACCAACAAATGTTCGAAATTATAAAAAAAAAATAAGGAAATATTATTATCTAAAATGTTGATGTAAATGTTTTTCCTTTTTGACGGTAGACAGCCATTTTCAACATAACGTGACACCTGTTTAAAGTTTATACTATTTCTCTTCATGCTCACAGGAAGACTTGATATTTAAAACTACATATAAAAATAAAGCGTCAGAGTGAAATTCACAGCACCAGGGTTAGATAACATCACATATCGTCCTTCTACCTTGCTACTTCTTCTTGCAAATATTTTCACCTTCATCCTGCGTACTGGATACTATCCTCTGTCTTGGAAGACTTCAAAAACTCTTATGTTCCCAAAACCGCATAAACCACCTCACGAACTCTCTTCCTACAGACCGATTCAACTAACAGCAACATTCAGCAAGATACTTGAACGTATTCTCGTAAAACGCCTCCATAGCTACCTCACTCGCAGAAACATCCTACCTCTCACCCAAGATGGATTCTGCCCTTTGTTTTCTATAAATGATCAAGTTTTACGCCTCACCAGACTAATCATCACGCATTATCATTCAGTGAATCCATCATGTTTGGTTCTCCTCGATTTGGAAAAAGCTTTTGACAAAGTGTCATCTCGGACTAATTCACAAACTCATTAGACTTCAGCTACCTACCGAATACATACGTCTCATTTTTAACTTTCTTTCTGGCCGCCTTACATATGTTGCCATTCGCAATAGCCTGTCTCATCCGATTTTCTTATTATCAGGAGTTCCGCAAAGTTCCGCCCTTTCCCCTCTCCTATACATTCTATTTGTAGCTGACATGCCACGCCTCCCAGATCACGTCCACGCCTTTCAGTACGCAGATGACACTGCTTTTCTTGCTCTTAGCACATCTATTCAACATATCAACCGTATCTTGCAAATCGCTATAGACGACTTCTGCCGCTGGTGTAGACACTGGAAACTTACAATAAATGCTACAAAGACACAGGCCATCATCTTTCTCCCGAAGCGGAAAACATCTAAAGTACGCAGAAATAGACGTTGTCTTTCTCTCCATGTGGATCAGGTTCCGTTGCAAGCTACCAGGACAGTAACTTACTTAGGCATCACTTTTGATACTCATCTTACATGGATGCAACATCTTAAAGCAATTACGACAAAAGCTTATAATAGACTTAATTTACTTAAACGTCTCGCCGGTACAACTTGGGGTCTATCACCGCACACTATTCTAAACACTTACAAGGTCTTTCTTCGCCCTACTTTAACGTATGGGTTTACAGCTTGGATAGCCGCTTCCGACAAATTCTACCATAAGTTACTTATCCTTGAACGCCACGCTTTCCGCATAGCCTTTCGTATAAAATTGTCTAGCCCAACACGTGACCTTTAGAGCCGTATTTCTTTTCCAACGCTGCAATATCACCTCGAAACCCTCCGACTCTCCTACATCCGTAGCCGTTTTCACGCACACCATCCTCTTCTGTTTGACACAATGCATTATTTAGCACTACATCCTACGCCTTCACGTCATGTACACACTCCATTATCCCTTCTTTTCACGTTATATCATTACACACTTCCTCCCGATGATCCCATGCTTATGCTTCTAGATGATTACACCATTCATACTCGTCTTCCCCTCATTTTCCTCTCATTTCACGCACAGTGATTTCCTTTGTATACTAACTTGGGTTCCCACCGTCTTACATCATAGCCTAGAGTCCCACTAGGCAAGAAGGTAACCTCATGCGTCTGTTAACATCTCACCGTTGTGTTGTTTTGTGCATTGTACCTCACTCCATCCTCCATCATCACCTCCAACTCCATCTCCATCATCACCTAACTACGAATCGTATCTTAAACTACATCGTTTCTATATTTCCTAATTTCACAATAAGCCTCTTTTCATCCATGTTATATTTCTCTCTTATTACCTATGCTATTTCCATCACTTTCTCAGTACTGACAATCTTACTTTCCATTTCATTATCATTATTATTATTATTATTATTATTATTATTATTATTATTATTATTATTATTATTATTATTATTATTATTATTATTATTATTATTATAAAATAACCATCATAAATGTTTGTAATTAATAATTTGTTATTTTGTAATTTCTAACAACTAATGAATGTATGTATGTCTTTCATTCCTGGAATGTATTCATCACTGTGTCAATATATGTAAATGTGAACGTTCCTTCTCCAAGTCAAATGTTAAGGAACGCAAAGTTCCTTAAGTCCAGCAATTCAACGAATAAAGATGTAATAAAGCACTTAGACCACCTCCCGACCTTTAAACCTCAGTCTCCTCACAGCACTTCCCTAAAACAGGGCGTAACCCTGTAAAAGGTAGCTAGCTTTGGCTAGCATTAAAAAAAAAGAAGACTGAAATTCTTTCACAGCTCCGTAACCGACCATAATATGAATAAAGAATAATTGATGATCTCACACCCCAGGCCAAGAGAGAGGGCGAAACCCTCTAGTGGCAGATTATATACAACTAATGTTTATTCCAATTACCAATAAAAATAAAGATAGTTCCACTCATAATAAGATGCCCTCATAATTCCGTATAGAGAAATAAAGTGTTAGTTCCAACCACTACCCTCAAAAAAAAAAAAAAAAAAAAAAAAAAGACTGAAAATAGTTTAGATTAATTTTCCATATTTTGAGTTTTTTTGGGTAGGAAAGTTGGTTGTAGTCATTTCGGTTATTCCCAACCTTTCTAAAAGGAAGTATGTTTAATTTTATGGAAAGGAATTTCTAAATTTATAACGACTTAGAATTCCATTAATAATATTCTAATTAAAGGCCATAATGAGTCATATGCTAACTAGAAATCAATCTCCATTATGAAATTTTAAACAGGCATTCTATTTTTCTAATCAGAAAAGTTAATGCTATTGAAGAAATGGTTTTTAGAGTGTCTAACAGTCAAGAATCAAACGCAAGGAAATAAGAAATAAAACACCTTTTGATTTTTTCTCTTAAGTACGTTAATTCATGCAATGTATGGTTAATATCGAAACCAGAAGTAGTAGTAGATTCCTTGTATTTCCGGTTTCAGTAAACCTATTAGATTGGAGACTTAGTATATTCTTGTGATGCTTAATTCCTCACGTAAAACTGCTTTCCTTTATCTATTACCTACTTCCTCTATAGCAATCACCATTAAAACCGGAAGTAATTAATTTCAGCCAGTTTCAGTAAAGAGGTCAGAGTAAAGATGGAATATATTCGTCGAATGCTTAACTGAAACGAGAAATCAGCTTCTGGCTATCTGTTACTGTTTTTTGCTCAATAGGCATCAATGTTAAAAGAATAATTGATTGGTTTCTACCGCTTCCTGCAGTGCTACCAACTTTAGCGACAAACCGCAAAATCTAGTGGATTTGGAGAGACAGACTAAGACAATTTTGTTTTCGTTGCAGAAAGACTAGTGAATTTCGAAGTATTCTTTGGACGTTAAATGTTCTTTGATGGTTTTTCATTTTCTTTTTAAAAAATTTCCATATTACTAAATGAGCGATTGCTAAGCAATTATTAAATATAAAATTAAATTTTTTAGTTTAACGTCCCACGATTACCCTCTTCAGGCAACAGGAGACGGATGATTAAATGGCGATGGAAAAATTGGTGGGATGAAAAATGTGAGAGAAATCCTGTGGATACAATGTTGTTCACCACAGACTTGTTTGGCCGGGATGCACTTATTCTCAGAAATGAAGTTAAATGCTTATCTGCTGGTTTGTTTCTAATACAACTCTTTCGAAGAAACCCTTTCTTTTCTTTATTCGTCAGATTAGGAATCATATCGAGAGTCATTCAGAGAAGTGCTTGTGACCCGCGAGTCATAGTTTGCTCGTTACTGAACTAGGGCATTTCTAATTATATTTAGTTGCAGTGTGCACTGTACTACATAGTGCTGAGTAATTGACAAATTGAAGTGACTAAAGTGTGCAATCTGTACGGTTTTTGTTACCCTTAAAAGTGCTGTTTTCTTTTTTAAAAAGGAATAGGTTGAGCTGAAGAAGAAGGAGAAGTATGGAGGAGAAGACATTATTTGTTTGCGAATATGAATATCACTTTTCTTAATGATTATGTTTACTTTATGTTAGTTATGCATGTTTACTTCATGTTGTTTCGCAAAAGAGAGAAAGAAAGGAAAAAGAATGGAAAACTTCGTTTTTATTCGGGTAAAAAGAAATAATAACTATTTCAGTGATCTCAGAACCTAATTAGCGACATTTTATCAACAAAAGTTGGCAACAGTGTCGTCTGATTTCAGTATTACCTCCATCAAACAACTTGATTCACAACTTTGAGTTCTCTCGTGGCTTAACGGTTAGTGTACATGCCCTTGTCCTGGGAGACCCGGGTTCGATTCTAGGCGAGATCTCATATACTTCGATTTCACGTTAAGTTGTGGATTCACGTCTCATATAGCCTCGCTGGTGAAAGGGACGCTCAACTTAAAACTCAGATCGATTACCAACTTTTGATCCTCTGTATTCTGAGAAAATTTTGTGTTGATCCAGAAGATTATTCTGGAGATTTTTTGTCTCCTGGATGCAGACGGACAGGGAAAATGTGATGAAGCTTTGCTAAACGAAACTTCTAAAGAAAATAAATAATAAATAAAAGAAAGAAACAAAATACCAAACGAGGAACTATCAACTTCCAGAATATTCCACACAAAATGTGTTCAGAACGAAGTTTCTCTAGAACTGGTAGGCTCAGTATAAGGTGCTGGCAGAAGGGAGGTGTAGACACAGCATTTCTATCAACAAACCATAATTGTCCTCGATTAAGGAAACACAAACTGTTTCACATTCTTAGAAAGTTAAATAATCTTATTTTTGTATATTATTATTATTATTATTTGGTGTAGGAATTAATTCGTGCGGTTGGTACGCACACATTGAAGCTGTAGTACAAACACAAAATACATAAATACCTTAAGAAAAATATTGTCCATCGCTAGCCACCACTTTCGCCCATCTGTCAGGCAATGTACGGATTCCGTGGCGAAAGAAGTCCTCATCCTTGGAAGCGATCCAGTCAGAGACTCATGTTTCGATATCTTCTGAAGAAGTAAACCGCTGTCCAATCAAATCGTTGTTCATGCAATCGAACAAGTAGTAGTCCGAAGGAGCAACGTCTGGTGAATACGGCGGGTGGGGTAAAACTTCCCATCCGACATTTTCTAAATAGGTTTTGACCGGTTTTGCGACATGTGGGCGAGCGTTATCATGTTGAACAAAAAGTTTATCATGTCTGTTCTCCCATTCTGGTCGTGTTCTGGCCAGAGCTTGCTTCAAACGCATTAATTGTCGTCGATAACGTTCTCCATTCATAGTTTCACCCGGTTGCAGCAGCTCATAGTACACCACACCTTTCATATCCCACCATATGCACAGCATAACCTTTGCACAGTGAATATCTCGTTTTGGTTGTGATGGACCTGGTTCACCTGGTTTCACCCAGGTCTTTTTTCGTTTAGGGTTCTCGTAATGGATCCACTTCTCATCACCCGTAATAATTCGATGCAGAAACCCCTTTCTGCTCTGTCGTTGAAGCAGCAATTCGCAAATGGTTTTTCGTCTTTCAACGTCTCTGTCTTTCAATTCATGTGGAACCCAATGTGACATCTTTTGAATCATTCCCATGGCTTTCAAGCGTTTGGAGACTGTTGTTTGATCAACGCCTAATGCTGCTGCAAGTTGTTCCTGCGTTTGACATGAATCCTGCTCGAGCAATGCTGTCAATTCTTCGTCTTGAAATTTTTTGGGCTGTCCAGCTCGCTCTTGGTCTGCCAAGCCGAAATCACCACTTCTAAACCGTGCAAACCACTTCTGACACGTTCGCTCAGCTAGAGCATGGTCACCATACACTTCCACCAAAATACAATGACTTTCAGTCGCACTTTTCTGCATGTTAGAGTAATGCAGCAGGACACCCCGCAAAAACACTTTATCAGGCACAAATTGCGCCATGTTCACTTAACTACAAACTGGTGTTGTTGACGCTTTAATCCACTGCCCTATACTACGAACGATACGCGATGACAGGGGTTTGCAACACTTGTGTGGATACACGGAACTGTGGGACGCTCCGTTCGTTGCGCCATCTCTTGTCCACCCGCACGAATTAATTCCTAGACCAAATATTATCTTGCATTTAGTATAACACGGGAAATTCAGAAAGCATATGCTACTCCTTGTTCTACAAATAGAGTTATATTACTTTCCAGATTGACATCACTGTACCGAATGTACTAAGTTGGAGAAGGCCGTCTGGGAACAACTCAGGGAAGGGGCACATTCCTGGACAACCTGCAGCAAGATCTACCTATTATAGATTTTATTTCTCTCTGATAGAATGGAAAATAAACAAAATGTACTTAAAAGTGCATACGAGTTAATAAATGAAACAGATCTAAGCTATTTCAATATAAGATTGCATATATAAAAGTCTATAAATAATTAATAATGTTTTGTACATCACCTCTATAAACTTCGACCACCACTGTTAAAGTATTTGTGAAATTATTTATTGAAAGAAAATAGAAAAAATAGAATGAAACACATCTAAGCTATTTCAATATAAGGTTGTATATATAAAAGTCTATAAATAATTAACAATATTTGTACATCACCTCTATAAACTTCACAATACCACCACTGTTAAAGTATTTGTGAAATTATTTATTGAAGGAAAATAGAAAAAATAGAATGAAACACATCTAAGCTATTTCAATATAAGGTTGTATATATAAAAGTCTATAAATAATTAACAATATTTGTAGATCACCTCTATAAACTTCACAATACCACCACTGTTAAAGTACTTGTGAAATTATTTATTGAAGGAAAATAGAAAAAATAGAATGAAACACATCTAAGCAATTTCAATATAAGGTTGTATATATAAAAGTCTATAAATAATTAACAATATTTGTAGATCACCTCTATAAACTTCACAATACCACCACTGTTAAAGTATTTGTGAAATTATTTATTGAAGGAAAATAGAAAAAATAGAATGAAACACATCTAAGCTATTTCAATATAAGGTTGTATATATAAAAGTCTATAAATAATTAACAATATTTGTAGATCACCTCTATAAACTTCACAATACCACCACTGTTAAAGTACTTGTGAAATTATTTATTGAAGGAAAATAGAAAAAATAGAATGAAACACATCTAAGCAATTTCAATATAAGATTGCATATATAAAAGTCTATAAATAACTAATAATGTTTTGTACATCACCTCTATAAACTTCGACCACCACTGTTAAAGTATTTCTGAAATTATTTATTTAAAGAAAATAGAAAAAATAGAATGAAACACATCAAAGCTATTTCAATATAAGGTTGTATATATAAAAGTCTATAAATAATTAACAACATTTGTAGATCACCTCTATAAACTTCGACCACCACTGTTAAAGTATTTGTGAAATTATTTATTGAAGGAAAATAGAAAAAATAGAATGAAACACATCTAAGCTATTTCAATACAAGGTTGTATATATAAAAGTCTATAAATAATTCACAATATTTGTAGATCACCTCTATAAACTTCACAATACCACCACTGTTAAAGTATTTGTGAAATTATTCATTGAAGGAAAATAGAAAAAATAGAATGAAACACATCTAAGCTATTTCAATATAAGGTTGTATACATAAAAGTCTATAAATAATTAACAATATTTGTAGATCACCTCTATAAACTTCACAATACCACCACTGTTAAAGTATTTGTGAAATTATTTATTGAAGGAAAATAGAAAAAATAGAATGAAACACATCTAAGCTATTTCAATATAAGGTTCTATATATATAAAAGTCTATAAATAATTAACAATATTTGTAGATCACCTCTATAAACTTCACAATACCACCACTGTTAAAGTATCTGTGAAATTATTTATTGAAGGAAAATAGAAAAAATAGAATGAAACACATCTAAGCTATTTCAATATAAGGTTGTATATATAAAAGTCTATAAATAATTAACAATATTTGTAGATCACCTCTATAAACTGCACAATACCACCACTGTTAAAGTATTTGTGAAATTATTTATTGAAGGAAAATAGAAAAAATAGAATGAAACACATCTAAGCTATTTCAATATAAGGTTGTATATATAAAAGTCTATAAATAATTAACAATATTTGTAGATCACCTCTATAAACTTCGACCACCACTGTTAAAGTATTTGTGAAATTATTTATTGAAAGAAAAAAGAAAAAATAGAATGAAACACATCTAAGCTATTTCAATATAAGCTTGTATATATAAAGTCTATAAATAATTAACAATATTTGTAGATCACCTCTATAAACTTCACAATACCACCACTGTTAAAGTATTTGTGAAATTATTAAGTGAGTCTCATTGTTATTTCATTTTATTTGAGTTAGTTTTCTTGGTTGCAATTTTTTTAGGATTGTATCTAAATTCAAATTCCTGAGAATTTTCGATCCAATGGACAAAACTGCCAAAGTGTTTTTTTTTTGAATTGATTATCTGAAAAGTTTTTTTTATCCCTTTCAAATTGGAAGAAAGTTGCTTTCTCCAAGTGCCACATTCACTAGAATTGTGAATAAGCTTGTTTTACAATACATTCTTGTGTGTATTTCCCAACCGAGAGTAGAATAGACATCACTGTGGGGCCCGAGTCGAAGCAAGAGGTCTAAGTCAGTCCCCACATCACAGTTGGATCTAAAAGGATTCTGGGTATTGCATTGTACGTAAAAGAAGCTGGAAAACACGAAAAGAGCATACAAAGTATTCAACTTGAGTTCTCGTTGAGAAGTACGTTGAGAGTTGTACGTTGAGAAGAATGGGAAAACTTGGGTAACTGGAACTACAAACCAATATAAAGCATTAGGAATAAAAGGAGCAAAAGCTTATAATTTAAAAATTGTAATAGAAAAGTGTTAGGAGATTGTTCGAGAAGAAATTGTACCGAGTGAAGTGCGATGAAAGGAAAACAAGGATGGCAGAGAAATATATAATTAATAGGTAGTGTTAATGATATCCGCGTAACGTGGGTTCTTGCACCACGGCATGGCGCGTCCTCAGATTAGGGATTAGGGAGAACGTCTCTAGATACAGAGGTTAGCTGCGAATATACTTGATAGCAGTTGAGGACAGACGACAAAGAGTGGTCCTCCAGCTTCGCGTTTGGCATGAAGCAAAGAACCTCATTCTGTAGAAATGGCAGTTGTTCATAAAAATACACAAAAGCGTCGGACGGAGACTTATAACTTGGCACGATTAGTGATGGGTAAATACCTGGTAAGATATTTTTCGGGAATGTTCCCGAGAAGATTCCCAAACTTTGGAATCTTCCGGGAATTTATATACAATCACAAAGAATATATACAATACATTCTATTACTATATAATGATTTCAGAATTAAATTGTTACTTTTTATCACAGTATATTATTACTGTTGTCTCCAAAGGATTCTTTAAAATGTATATTTTGGACGGTATTATGTTATTTTATTAATATTTTATTATATTTAGAGAATACTCATAAATGTATATTTACTTACGATATACAAGTTAATGTGTGGAAAAAATGGTATAGTAAGTCCACATACTATTACACCGCTACAAAGATTAAATTTATATGTAAGTGGGTTTTCTAAACTTGACTCTACTATTGATATTATAAACATATTAAATTTTTAAATGTTATAAACAAATTAGGTTGGGTAACTGCCAGAAGACACATGTCTTTCTATTTTATCAACATTTGCGCATACATATTTATGTTCAAAATATTTGCAAGATACTGACTTATCTTTATAATTTTGCACGTAACACTGCCACACAAGATCTTTCTTCCTACCTATTTCTTGAAATTTGATGCGTTAATTCACATGTAAAAGAAGTCCCAGCACCTCTTCAGAAATTCGAGTCGTAGACAGGAGACAGGCCTACGTCTATTACTAGCGATGGTTCAGAGTGTATTAATAGTACTTCATCTCTATTTCTACATAATTTCTACATTACGTTACAAACTAGTTCCTTTTCATCATTTATAAATTAGTACTTTGCTACTTTTTAGCGCAAATGGAAATGGAACTTAAAAATCATATTATTAGTTATATAAAGTACAGTCAATTAATTTTATTTTTTAACCTCCAAATTATTTAATACCTAGAAGTAAATCATAATAAATGAAAATAAAGTAATTAGTCATATGGATCTTATAATTTGGAAGATAAATTAAAGAAATGGAAATAAATTTCTTCCCGGGAATTTATATGCCAGGGAAAACCCCCGGGATATATCCCCATTTTTATTTTCCTTCCCACCAGTGGCGGATCTATAAGGTAAAAGCTGGAAGGACCGGCTAGTACCCACACAATGATAGGTATATCGTATCATAAACTTTCAAAAATATAAAACAAAACCTAACAGCACAGAATGTGCTAGGCATGTGCTATTTAGGTGTCCCAGCTACTTTTTAGGTACCCGACACTTAGCACATATGATATTCATGTGCTAAGTACGTACCTCAGCTACCTACAGGTGTAGGTGTTTGTTACACCTAATTGATACTGGCAACTATGTGCCACTAATATAGCACTTATATACACGACTTAGTTTCTCACTCTAACAGTCATTTGTTTTTGTCTTTACTTGGAACATGCATCTCTCATGTTCTAGGTACGTCCTTTAGGTACATACTGTTTCAGATACTCTAACAGCACAAGATGTGCTAGGCATGCTACATTATGTGTTCTAAATTCATCTCCCACATTGGGTTCAATTGCTGCTTCTTTTTCTAAGCGATTGTGTACCAAGCAACAAACGTACCAACTTAAACATGTGTAAAACAATTATTTAACTTTTAATGTTTTTTATTTGTAATACTCTTCACGTTTAATGGTTTTATACTCTTACGATAATTATTATTGCCGTTATGAGATATCTACAGGAATTTTGTCAGTATCATTATATTTACTATTATGTATAATAATATAAATATTATATGAACTATCTATATTATGTACCTTCTGTAATTGGAGATTCTATCCTCCGTTGAAGGAGAAAAAATAAATAAGCTTTATTAGAGGGAAACTGTCACCGATCATTTGAAAGTGAATATGGAAGAACTATGAAGTAAAGTAAATAGACACTCGTCATTTTGTTATAAAATTACATCGCGAATAGATTTTATCTGATCCCAAACGGTTATCGTCGAATATACGCGGTTAAAGGAGCACTCTGATTAGCCCAATTCAAATGACCTCAAAAAAATTTTCCCTCTACAAGCGACATTGTGTTCTTTGCCTTCGTGGCCAAGTCAGTAGAGCACGTGGCCAGTAATCCTAAGGTTGGTGGTTCGCGCCCCTCCTAGGGTAGCCCTACCTCTCTTCTTACTTGTTCAAAGTGTTCTTTAGACTCACCTTAATGTAAACACATTACGCATATAGGCGATTTAACATATTTTTTGGGAATAATATTGTGGTTCATTGACGCTTACGGCACATGGAACATAAGTAGAACATACTAAGCACATTCCCCAAATATGTAAAACATGTGCCTAGAGGCGGACGTAGACTGTGGCTATCACTTGCCATCCCTGTGATTTCTTTCTCAGCGGTACACTCATATCCAAAGTGATTGTCGCATGTCTATAACTGTCATCTTGTAACAATATAATATGTTAATGATTTTGCAGGGTACTTTTAATACTGATACTATGTATATAATCGGGAAATGTATATTTGTGGCAAATTTCATAGCAAAAGAGTTATAAATACGAAAATTAGAATGAGTAAAACAAAATGTTGATAAAAGGATAAGAAAGTTTTATTTTCGTTCTATTGTTCTTCTTTACTGCTCTTTTGACATGACATTTGCCACACACATGTGTTTGGAGCCTATACACATACTAACAAATATAAGAAACATCGGGCAAATTCGTTAGCAAATTATATTGCTACAACAACATATTTATATACATGCGACAATAATTTTGGACATAAGTGTACATAAGGCACTTACTGGACACATTCGCAGGTACGTAAGGGAACATGAAAGGCATATGCCTGCTATGTGATTGTGCTGTTAGGTTAATAGCTTAAATTATTTTGTCACTGAAAAAACTGGGGGCCTAGAAACAGGAATTCAAAGTAGAGAACGGGTTCAGTTGGCTAAAAAAAGAAGTCAAAATGGAAATCTTTTGTGAATGCGGCATTGAATATCGGGGTTCCACAGACCACAGTGTTAGCTAGTTAGTTTAGTTGGTATTAATGATATAATCCCTACCTCAAGACGAAGATCCATAACGATTATATAGGATGAAAACTTCAATAAATGGGAGAACTTATCTATTATAGTAGTCGCGCCGAGTCTTGATGTTGGACCTAGATCTGCCGATTTCGCCAGCCAATAGAACGCGAGGGTGTGTTCCGGTTATCAACCCCCACTAATCAAATTTTGTCAGTGCCGTCTCTCGCGCTAGACGGAAGACATCTTCCGAGAGTACAGTGTTGTCGGATTGGCGCCAAGTTTCGTTTTGTTAATTGTTTATTGTTGCGTTATAATTTTGTTGGTGCTATTCGTGTTATTGTTACCGTTTTAGAATAATTGTTACAGTGGTTATTGTTGCGCAGTGTTAGTATTGGTAATTTTAATTGTTTTCCTGTGCTTCTGTGTATATGTGATATTCGTGTATACTCTTACACGCGTATTTGTTATTGGATTCGTTTATTCCCTCTTTCACCTCGTGTTCGTGTTTTGTTCTTGGGATATGCAATACGAGTGGCATTAGATACAATACGAAGGTGATTCACAAGCAATAGACATCTATTATTTATAGTGCTCTTCAGTTTTTAAAAAGAAGCCAAAGCAGGAGCTCCTCTAATCATCATAAACAAAGTGAAGGAGGGAGCTGCAGAAGCTTGTGGGGTAAGCAGGAGCTCTGTTCAACTCATAACTGGAGAGGCAATGGGAGCACAAGCTTCAGCAGCTAAAACATCCTTCGTTTCGCAAGGAAACGAAGAAACATAAGACCAGTTATCAGTGATCTGGATCATTTTCATAAAAATGTTCTCAGGAGGAGAATATTCCATTACTATGAGAATTGTGAGTATCCCACGGTGGATAAACTTCTTCGTGTTATGAGGAATGAAATTAACTTTAAGGGGAAAGCAACATCCTTACGTTCCATTTTGAAGTTAATGGGTTTCCATTACGGGAATAAAAAAGATGAAAGTACCTTCTTGAAAGAGAGGATATTGCAGCTTCGCGTGTAACATTTTAACGCAAAATCTGTAAGGCAAGAGAAGAGGGACGGGAGATATTTTACCGTAATGAGACATTTGTACAAAACCACTCTCATTCCAAGGTGTGGCAAGATGAAGACAGAAGAAGTGGTTTGAACGTGCCTGTGGGAAAAGGGAAAAGAATAACGGAGTACCATGTGAGTTCCAGGAAAAGGGGATTTGTGCCAGGATGCAAATTAGTTTTCCGCGGAAAACAGAGCTCGGCTGATTAATACCATGAAATGAACGCAGCTGTTTTCAAGGAATGGTTTTTAAACGTTCTTAATAAGTTGCGTGACTAGAGGTTAAAAATGGAGTAATTGTAATGGATAACGCCAGTTACTATTCAGTAATCTTGAATAGATCGTCAACTTCGACCACAAGGAAAAATGACATGCTTAAGTGGTTATCAAAAAACAATATTCCACACGATCCGAGGCAAACCCGTGTTGAGCTTTTGAAAACTGTATAGATATCCAAACCTCACGTTAATATGTACGAATTGGACGAAATTGCTTCAAGTTTAGGGCACACTGTAATCAGACTGCCTACCTATCATTGCGAATACAATCCAATAGAGATGATAATGTGCACAAGTGAAGTGATCGATTGCAGAGAGAAGCAACACGTTTAGGCTAAACGATGTCCAAAATCCCGTAAATATTGCTTTGGACAGCGTATCTATACATCAGTGGGAAACATATGTTGGTCACGCGGAAAAAGTACAAGATGAAGATTTTCCTCTCGAAGTGGTTGCTGATAACACAATGGAAAACATTATTATAAATATAGAATACAGCGATGCAGAGAGCAAAGTTTGCGTAGAAACAGACGAAGATGGACAAAAGTATGAAGGGGAAGAACAACTTGCTGTCCTTCTGGAATTGGTAAGATGTTTTTCTTTCTCTCTCTCTCTCTCTTTTTGTACTCACTTACTATGTCATAAGTTTGGCAACATTGTTAGTGAATTTAAGCTGTTTGACGTTTCTCCAAGTAAGCGCTCGGGAAGCGATCCCACGAATTGTACCGAAGTTTTCCGATGCATCGGAGCTCAAGCAAAATATTTCTAGGATTGGTTTAGAGCCGAAGCTTCTCGACAGGGTGCGACTACTATAGTGATGGAAAAAAATTGTAAATAATATTGAAATGATAGAAATAGAAATTGGATCCCACTAGCTCTGAATTGAAGTAGCTTTTAATTTGTGAGTTGGAAAATACAAGCATTCTTTATTCTACTCGTCTCCCTCATTTTTACATGTCACAAACGTCTATGGTTAAAAAAATAAATGTGTTTGAACAGGACAAAGTGATGAAATGGCAGATTAGACTGAAAAGAAAATCATATGTGAGCCATAGTTAATAGTCGTTATGTAAGAAATCATATAGGTAGAGCCTTAGCTAGGGGAAAAGACAAGCGAGGCAATTGCCCAGGCGCTGGTAGCAAGAAGGCGCCGAACGAGCAAGAAGAAAGATTAAGTGTTGGAAATGCGTCAACGACGCGTCACTTCAAGAAAGTACTGCCGAACTAATAAATCAATATTGTTGTCAGCTTGATAAGAAATAGATTTGTTAAAAATTTTCTTCCAAGCTCCGTTCGCAACCCAAAAGTTTCAATAATAGTCACAAGAAAATCTTACTTATTACTTAAAGAAAGTTATAATATATGATTAGTTAATGACCATATGATATATGAGGCGTCGAGTAATGAATGATATAATGTACGCAGGAGCGAGTGTGAAGTACGTATTCGGCGTTTTCATAGTGATGAGTTTGATCAGTTAATCACGCTTTCCTACCCAATCGGATTAATCACGACGGTGAGAATGAAGGTATGAAAAATAAGAGGAGTGAGGAGAAACAAGCAGTCTGCCATTTGCGCAGTAATATTAAAAATAAATATAAATGAGGGAAACAATAACATTTTCGAACTTCTTAAATAAGGGTAGCTACACCGTTAGATTGTAATATATCAGAAGTCATGCTAATAATTCATGGAATATTGAGCTGCAACAAGTATTTCTGAGTTAAGAAACGTCACAAATCATTGACTTTCGATATTATTGATGTTATTGACTTACGACGTTTTTGAAATCATCGTCTAAATTGTAAGAAATGCAGAACTCGTATTGAACGCTTGCAGAGACATGAGTTTTGAAGTAAATGCACAGAAAAGGAAACACGTCGAATTTCACTGGTTCGTAGTCCTGGAAATTGTAAATACGTTAAAATATCAAATAATACTTTCGACACATTGGACACTTTCAAATATCTAGAATCCCGATATTAACAAACCAAAACCATATCAACGAGGAAATTAAATGTCGATGGAAATTAGGGAAGTCATATTATTCAGTTCAAAATTTTTGTACTCGCGATGACCATGCCTGTTGTCCTGTATGGTTGCGGAACATGGTCGCTTACTCTGAGAGGAGAGCCCAAACTGGAAGTATTAGAGAAGAAGATCCTGAGACTAATATTTGCACTGAAGAGGAACAGGAATGGTGCATGGCGAAAACTTCACAACGAGGATCTGGATAATTTGTACCCATTAACAGACTGTTAGGGTAATCATGTCTAGGAAGCTTAGGTGGGCAAACCTTGTAGCAATAAATGAAGAAAGTACAAACGCTTTTAAAGTTTTAACTGGAAATCTAACCGGAAAATGGCTATTAGGAAGACCTACTGACAGGTGGGAAAACAATATTAATATGGATCTCGCAGAAATAGGAATTTAAAATAGAAACTAAATCCAGATGTTTATGGACAATCAATTGAGAGCTGCTTGTGAACGTGACATTGAACCTTCTGGTATCATAGACCAAAGAATTATGGTTAGTTAGTTAGGTTTGTTAATATTAATGATGTAATCCCTGCATCCAGACGAAGATCTAAGGATCATATTACTTTATATGGAAAGTTCAATAAATGCAGCAAGTGACCTAACAATAATGGAGGAAACCGTAATTAATAGTACTGATAGAGATAGAAATCGTATCCTAACAGTTTTGAATTCAAGTAGCTTTCAATTTATCTAACGATCTTCAGGTAAATTTAGCTCTCGCCTACATATATTCCTTGTTCTACTCCTCCCACTTAATTTTTACATGCCATGGACGCCCATGACATAGAAAAAAAAACTTTAAAATCTGTTTGAACTGGATAAAATTATTTTGGGATGAAATTAAAGATCCACATATGAGTCAATCTTAAAAACTTGTATATCTATAAGAAACTATATAGAATAATGAAATCAGGAGAGATACTGAACAATTTATTATCCTTTGAGTGACATATGTTCATCATACAATCTTGATGAGTAATGTAAAAGAGTTTGATTACGTGACAAGTTAATTGAGAGAAATTAGAAGAACTTTTATCAAACGATAGTATATTTTGTTTCCAGCTGATATGGCTGCTTTTGGAACCTGAATCTGAAATAAACATGATGTCAGATAAGATAATGAAAAATGATGAAATAATTTGACATTAAAATAGATATGAAATAAATTAAAGGAATAGTGGGTGGGGTGATTGAGACTGTAGCATTTGTACAAGTCTGAGCAAAGAAAGTTTAAAAGTCGGCTAATTCTCAATACTTGTGAAGTTCAATTATTAACGAAGGTATGAAATATAAACAATAAATAAAAAGTAACAAGAAATGGTGAAACATTTTTGAGATAATTATTATAATAAGGGTGAGAGCTCACTAGATGTGATTCACTGACTTAACAGTTACAAACATACGCGAAGATACGAAGATAAAGCAGGGGGGCAACAACAAACGCATAATATATATATAATGTGTGTGTGTGTGTGTGATTAGCTACTATCCTGTAGAGCCGTGCATCTACAGTTTGAGGTAGAACCAAAAACACCGTAAAGGGTTTTTCTTCGGAGGTATTTTAATGCTCTCCCAGTGGGAATTTAACTTAGGACTACGTTAATCAAAAGCCTATGCGCTAGCCACTGGGCCACTTTTACGGTTAAGAGTCCATCTATACCTAAGGTACGTGTGCTAATCATCCAGCTAAGCTGGAGATTGCAAAAGCAACATAAACAATCAAAATAACTACAAGTATTACCAGTACATAATTATTATCAAACACAATAGTGGATTGTTACTTTTTGATCTTATTATCAGAAGCGTTTATCACGGATTGACAAGAGATAAGGTGTATATACATGTAAAACATAATAACTAGAACATGAAGAATAACGGGAATTTTCTATTTGTTTACATAACTAATACCTTCTTTAAAAAATGAAAAATTCGTGGAGTAATTTAATTGGAATCGGGAGAAAGCCACAAACGCAATGTTGTCTACCACAGACTCACTTGGCCTGGAATCGAATCAGAGACCATCTTGTACAGTGGGACACATAAATACTATTGTCTTAAGACTTTCTCTTATGTAACCTATTTGAGATGATATTCCACAGGTTGCTGCGAAGCCAATCTAACCTTAAACTAACGCCTGCGAGGCAAGTAGCCTCCGAGCAGTGGCGGAGCCAGGAGAGGGCCACGGGGGGCCAGGCCCCCTTGCTCAAATTCTTGGCCCCCCAAGTGCCCCCCCACACAGAGTGATACTGCTATAGGTCGACAAACGGAGTCGCCACAAGTAGCCTAGTTGATAGGCGAAACAGCAATTTTACCAACTGCAGAGTATCGTATGTTGCAGTAGTCTGCGTTCCGAGCAGGGGAGGATCCAGCACCGACTTCTGGGGGGGGGGAGCGGTGGGTTGTCATACTGTTACTTTTAAGGGCTCCAAACTTTGGGATGGGTTTTATTTATATATATAAAATAAGAAAGCTTCCTCTTCTGGGGGGCGATCGCCCCGATCGCCCCCCTGGATCCCCTCCTGGTTCAGAGTAAAAAGCTTCAGGCAGCTCTTTTGTTTGTAGTACAGCAAGATCTAATTCATCGAAATCTGTATCGTGCATGCATTGACCTCACGATCTGAACGTTCATTTTAACCTCTGTCCATTATCTGGTTATCTTCTTTGTTTTCAACAAATAATCCGAAAAAAAGCAAAATTAGTCAGCATTCTCATTCACTTGAATGTTGAAAGTCATATAGATGCTTGCTTACAAATAGCAAACACTACAGCAAAACATGGCATTTGCGTTCAACGAAAGAAGTCTTCGTACGCTACTTATTATAATTCGTACACTAAGTAATTAACTTTCATTGATTATGGCGACAGAACAAATGCATAGCATCCATTAAATAATTTGGTATTATTATTTTCAAAGAATCTTAATATCGAGCCGTCTTGTTTAATATACAGTAAAAGAAGAGAACAAAAGTTTTTATCAGGTCCTATTTCTGCAATAGTCATTCTCTCTGTTGTTCGTACCCAGATCGCTTGATACTGAATATTACCTACACCTAGTACTTGCTACCGATAATGATTCTCCCTCTAGACTACCTTCTGTATTTGTCTCTAGTATGTTTTCTTCCTAACGCTCTTAGCCTTTGGCAACTCTGTAGAAACCTTCTGCTATGACTTAACTAGCGATACTAGCGAATTCCAAGGAAAAGGATGTCAGCGTTTGGTGGAGCTATATTACTAACTAAAGCCTGGGAAAATGTAAAAATCAGTGATTTGTAAAAATAAATCGTTCAGAACTATTTTGTTTTAAACGATTTTAACTGTACCCTAATCCCAAAAATACTACTTCTAGAGAAATTCCGAAGCTTATCAATGCCAGTGCTACAATCTTCTGATTACTAACCATCAGGTAAGATACCGAGATGATACAACTTGGTCGCGGCAGTAATGCTTTTTTATGTAAAAGTGGTAGTTAGTCACGTGACCAGGTTGTTTTTTTTCCCGTTTTCTAATGTTTAGTAATCAGAGAGATATGAGGAGTTATGTGGGACTGGTCGTAGCCACCGATATAAAGGCCTGTGGACGAAAATGTGACGTCATCATCGGTAGGGCTATCACATTACAATGGAGGAAAGCTTGAAAGCCCATTATATTAAAAACGGCTCAAACGATTTACATGAAATTTGCTGATGAAACGTTTCTTGATACGGGAAATTGATCTATTTTGGTTTCAACTTTCGAAAAACTTGTTCAGTGGCATTTTTGGGCGCATCAATTAGGGGGCGCCTCACTTCCATTACAAAAACAACAAAGAATGTTCATCAATTTTCTGAAAATTTATTGTCTCGTACAAGAAAACAATTTAGGTATGGATCAATTATCTACAATTAGTTTAGTGGCGTTTTTGGGCGCTTCATTTTAGGGGCGCCTCAATTATATTCCAAAAAGTACAAGCTATATACACGAAATTTTTCTCAAATGCATTTTCGCATACAAGAAAGTGTTTCAGCTAAGTTTCAAGTTACGCAAATCAGTTCAGTGGAGTTTTCAAACTTCATTTGGGAGCGGAAAAATTTTAACTTAAAATATGTCTTAAGATCATCATGAAATTTTGTAAAACTACCTTTTTTGAGTGTAGTAAAGAGATTTAGCTTAGTCTCAACTTTCGACAAAACTTGCTTACCGGCCTTTTCAGGCGCTTCATCTCGGAAGTGCCTCAATTATATTTAAAAAATAAAGGATCTTCAACAAAATTGGTACAAATGCGTTGGAGCGCATAAGAAAGCGATTTAGTCATGGTTCAACTACCATAAATCACTTTATGGAGTTTTCGAGCGCTTCCATTATATTTCAAAATGAACTAACTATCTTCACAATATTTTGTGCACATGCGTTTTCAGGTACAAGAAAACGATTTAGCTAAGACTCAACTACCGCAAAATTAATCCAGCATCATTATTGGTAGGCTCAAAATTTCATAAAAGAGCTCTTATGATCATAGTTTAGTCCCAACTTTCGAGAAATTAATTTGGAGACATTTTTAGAACTTAACGTACTAAATTTTTTAGCTTAGAAACCGATCAAACTATCTTCGTGATTTTTTTTCGTGCGAGGTAGCTATTGGAAAGATCAAATTACATAAATTATCTATCGTGAATATTTCGGCATATAATGAGACTATCTGTAGATCTTCCTAGAAAAAAAACTTAATGTACACAGCTTCAGCCTTTTTAAATTAAATATTTAGCCCTATTTAAATACAAAATTAGCTTTGATTCTATTTATATAATGCATCATATGGAAACGTAGATATAAGAAAGAATTTTATCAAAGGAATTACATCAATAACATCCAAAATTCTCCTATTACCTGGAAACAAGTGTCTTTTACAAAGTGAGTACTGGAGATGAAAGTGTAGTAGAGTAGCAGCTCCGACCAATGAAATTGTCATATCTGTTACCTCCTCTCTTTTCTTTTATTGTAACACTGATATCAATATTATTAGAAAAAAATACGGCATTTTTCTTAAATTCTGCATTTATTTTGCATTATTCATTTTATTTACACTATTTTAAATTATATAACTTAGAAATCTAAGTTCTAAAATAAATAAAATATTCTAGTATAAAAGTGAATAAATATTCTAAAGTTATATACCATTTGAGAAAGCAGCAAAAATATTCCAATTAATTACAGAAATTATACATCAATGAATGATTTTAACGAACTATTAATATATATAAAAGAAAGCAAATATTTTAACCTGTGTGTTGCATTTTGGGGTATTTTCTCCTACAATATTTCTTATCCATTTAGTCTTATTCTCCGGACTACTTGTTCAATTGTTTAATTCATATTTTTATACAAAGAGAGAGAGAGAGAGAGAGAGAGAGAGAGAGAGAGAGAAAGAAGAAAACATTAATGAAGGAATTCAACAAGTAATCTGAAGAAAAAGCCTAGATGGATAAGGAAACTGTGAAGTTTGCGAAACATTGTAGAAAAAAGTACCCCACGACGCACCACACATGTAAACAATATTTGCTCTCACAACGACTAAAAACGAAATTATTATTCAAGGCTTTAATAACTTGGTTTGACGTATTTACATCTTAATTTATACATATCAAACACTACTGAAATATTAAATAATACGCCTACATACATGGTGAAAAATCGTACACACAATCATACATTAGTACGAGAACGTTAATATAAATACACATGAACGTGCCTGACAGATTTAGAGGGTTAATAATCACAGTCGTAACACCTAATTGAATGCTGATTAATAAAACGTACGGAGATCATTTTTCAAACTAGAAATTACACTAACTTTTTTCTTTATATTCGTAGTAGACGATATTTCGGATAGTCCATTTTCAAGGACACAACGGCTTAAATAATATGCATAAATAGAAGCGACATCTGACCCAAGCAACCGCTTATAATTACTAATCTGTTTGGCTATTTTTTTCAGTAAAATTTCTCATGTTATTTGCTTCAACATCAGTGGAAGTTAATTAATTTGTATACGAAGTAATCCGTATTTACGGAGCAACGTATTAAAAGAAGACTTATATTCTAAATTTTCCCACACGAAATTCTGTATATGTGATTGTGATAAGTGCACTTATTACCTAATTATATATTCGTTCTTTCTATCTTACAGGTATTTCAGCGTATTAATATCATCTAAATAATATTAATACGATCAAATACCTTAAGACAAAAATAATATCTAAATTGGTATGTAAATATATAAACTGATGAATTTCCACTAGTGTTAAAGGAAGAAGGATGTAAATGTCTTGCTGCATAATATGATTTAACTTGTTGTGACCTTGTACTGTAAATGAACACCTGGTTAACTGTCTGAAATATTCGAGATTATATCAATCTACTAAGAATATAAAAATATTAGTATAATTTCTAATTGAATGTTTGTATTTTCCTTCTTTTTTGTTTCTGCTGAATCCCTTCCATTGTTGTGTCTGACCGTATCCTGCAATAGTTACTTAATAGACAATTACTCGATACATTTAACACCAAACGAATTACAACTTCTGCAGTATGACCATTCGAACACAAATCCAAGGCATCTAACATTTCTCTACTCTGGAGCTCTCTGAATGTTAGTTCCCTTGCCACTGTTCTTTGATTTTGTACTTTTAAAAATTCTTTCTCATAATCCTTGCATAAAATTTGAACAATAAGGAAGTTATAAACAACTGTGTTGAGAACAACATTTGTTGGATACGTAAGTTTTCCCCTGTCTAAGCGTTTCAGCAAGCAACAGTTTGTATCATACGCTACTTCCTTGTCTGAAACCAACATTGATTTGCACTCTTCACACTTCAATTTTTTGGAAGCAACATAGGAACAATATCCTCCCAAGTAAACAAGAACTGGTAAATATGGCTCTGTGCTTTTAAGTGACTCTTCAGAAACATCAATACTAAATGGCGTCATATCCGCATCTGTAATGTGCGACACTTCACACTGAGTAACTTCAGGCATATTATCATCAACATTAGTCACTGGAACATCACCGTAGCTGCCAGTAGCAATTTTTAATTTCATGACCGACTGAAAACGTAGTTTAGACTCATTCTCAAATATCTGACGAAGGGTCACACTATAATTAGCACCTGACATTTGCCTATACATACCGAATCGTGATTCCAAACAGTCAGTTTGATATTTGCCTGGCAAAATATAAGTCATGCCCAATTCACTAGAACAATAAACAGCCAGTTGCATGAGGGAATCTGATGTCGTTTTCAGCGCTGCACAAGTTTCTCTTGATAGTCTGCCAGTATTTGAATTCATCGCATCCCACCGATCTAACCAGTTGACAAATTCACCCAAAAAGGCAAATTTCGGGTCGTCAACTGATGCTGTTAAAGGTTTTCGAAAACTGTCGTTCAAACGGAGTCCTTTCATTGGTGATTTAACATTGACAATTCTCCACCACTTTTCTATAATTTCAATGAAGTTGGCAGTATCCTCGTAGTAGGGCAAGTTGTGCATCTTTCCAAGTTCACGAACACCCACAGCAGTAAATTCGTTGAAAACTTGTAATGCTAATTTTACATTTTGCCTTTCAATATTGGTAGGAGCAAGTGCCTTCAGCGATAGTCGGTATCCATATTTTGCTAAACTGTTACTTTCTAAATTGTGAACCTGCTTAAGAATTGAAAATGAAGCTGTCTTAATATTGTCATTTGATTCATACTTAAAGTCAGGATACCAGAAGCATTTTTCTGCATTTTTTACATTTAACCAATTATTTCGTACACATTTTAGTAAATGTACAGGGTCAATAACATAAAACAATGGCCTATTTTTATCACAGGGATGGGGATAAACAATACTTTGAACTGGAGGAGTTGTAAACAACGACACTGCCTTTCTGTTGATTGAATTATTATCTGTCACAATGCATATCACTTTCAATCCTAGATTCTCCAAACCTACGATAATTTTTTCACACACAGAATGCAAAACTATAGCATTGATTGTCTTAGCCGGTAATATATGGACAACGTCTGCATATAACGACTGGATACTGGAGATCATAAAAACATGAGCACTTGTTGCAGCATCAGTGTTGTCAAAAGCTGTCCCAACAATGTTACCTCCTTTATAGTCAAAGAATGGCCTTAAGTGAATTTCGTCTATCATCAACACCACAGTTTTGTCTTTTGATTGTAAATAAGTGTGCTTTTGCTTTATATAACTAAGGTAATCACTTTCAGATTGCTCGCTATGTATACTAGTGGGAAAAGGACTACACACACCACGCAATGTAGAGGGATGCGGTAGAATTATATACCCTGAATTTCTAAAAAAGCGATATGCATGTGGTGCAACTGAATGTAATAATGCAAAGAACACTAACATTTCAGGTAAATAACGGAACTGGAACTTGCTACTTGTGAGGAGAGAGACTTGCTGAGTAAGGAACGTAACAATATTTGTTCTTTCTTCACCAACACTGTTTTTAACCGATGATAACAAAGTTTCTATTATTTTAAAAATGCAATTCACATCTGTGTCTGTATTTACTGCGTTCTCTATTGATTTAAGTTTATCAAGTATGTCCTGAATTTGTGTTATATTGCTAACTTTACATGGCAGTTTTCCAATTCCGTGCATCGAATTCAGACTCACACTTCCAACATATACATTAACTTCCATGATTTCAGAAATGCATACAGACAATGTTATTTTCGGATAAGGCATTAATTCCATATGATAAAACGTTGCACTCGCATTCTGAAAATGACATAACCAAAATGATTGTAAATCTAGTTTTCCAAGTTTCAATTTCAGTTGTTCTACCGATGATACAGTGGTTTCTTTCTCGTGTCTGAGAAACTCCTCTTCACTTTTCCGAATGATCTTCGATATTTGTTCTTCTTCCTTTCTTAGAAGTCGTTTGTTTGGACTTTCCCTTACGGCCACTTTACCACTCAAATAGGTTGGGCAATTTGGTAGTATCGTGGGTACTGTTCCGTGTAGAAGCTGCGGTACAGATAGTTTTGCAGTAATCCGCCTGCCCGTTTTCTCATCAAAAGCCTGAGAATGCCATCTGATAGAGTTTGGTGCAAAATGTAGTTCACAAATCTGAAAAATACGAAATAAAAAACAAATTAAAATAATGACAATGTTAAGATGAACTATATACGTAAATACAGTGATATTTCGAGACTTACAGAAATGACGGGGAGAGAAAGCTAATGCCCTTAGTATAAAATCTCACAGTTATGCTCTGTAGATAAATGAGGGACGATTAAAGGATTAGTGAAACAAAGGGAGTTATTAAAAACGGAAGGATCCTTAGAAACCTATAAAATGATTTTATCCATCAGAACATGGGGACATTGCGTGTAGTAGAATTGAATCAAGCCTTGGAAGCAGAGTTCTGTACTCCACTATGGAATCATGTCTTCCTCCTCTTACGTGAACTGAATCGTATGTAAGTTGACATGGTCCTGATTATTGTAATGTGATGAGAAACAAACCAGATAGCCGTTAAAACAAATATATGAAACGTTAAAGTATTTAATTTAACTTTATGTGCTTGCATATTAACGTAAAATAGAGTAAAAATTAAATTACCTATCTTAGTATTTGTTATTTTCTTTTTAATCCTGATATTTCTCCTTTGATAAAAGTATCAGTTAAGAGTTATTGAAATGCCGGGATAAAAAGAAAAACAACACGTATTAAGGTAAATATTTTACCTTCCTTTATCATGCGTGAATATTGCATTTTATAAGTAAAGAGGAAATTGGAAAATTAAATCACCAGACCATGTAGGGCCAGACCTAAAGAGAAAGATCAATTTCGGCTGCTACCTACATGGAATGATCAGAAATGGATAAACTCGTTAAACTCTAATAGTTACTTATTTATTTTACAAAAAGTAAATTTTGTGTGGAAAAAGTAACATACTGCGATCTCTGCACTAAATAACTATTATTAGAAAATATTCTAGAACATTTCTGATAACTAGTCAGTAATAATACGAAAAAAAATGTACCAAGTAAACGACTTGAAATGAACGTAGTCGAACATCGAGTCGTTTCGATGTTTTACCGAAAATCCGAAAACAGTTCAAGCTAAGTGGTAAAAGATTTTTTTAAAAAACTCAACATTTAATTATTTTGCAAGCTTAAAATAACAACTAATAGTTATTTTAAAGGTAACGACATTATCATTACCATGTCTCGTTTACAGCTCTAAGGCAGGCAATTTTGAAAATGTCGTAGCTTAAAAAAAGAATCACATCGTCCCATGAAAGTAATGCATTATTATTCGTATATTCAATAAAATTAAATAGCGATTAATCTCTCTTATCATTAGCAATTTTGGCAACGAATATCCTTAACCAGAATTCAAACTTGAAAGGATCAACATAGCAATAAGTCAATGGAATTATTACATACCTATTAATGATGAAAAAAGATATAAATCAAAAGATAAAGGCAAATTAAGGTAGAAAGATGAAATTGTAGCGAATTAAGCTACAGTAATACTTACCTTGCTATATTTATTTGGCACATAATTGTCTCTGTGAATGTTTCGTAGCCATTTAGACTGAAGCTCCGCATCTTTCGGAAATGAAAAAACATGAACTTTTGGTCCATTCTTATAATTACCATTACATCCTGGTACACAACAGGTGTACGGCATACCTGAAATTTATAACAAAACTTGAATTCACTCAAAGAATATTGATGCGTTAAAAATAGTGACACAGTAAGATAAAATTAGTACATTATTAGAATCTACATAGTTTTCTACAACTACAAATTCAGAAGTCAAAAGCCCAAAACTACACTTGATATTTACACCAAACGAAGTTCAAAGCTACTATATTGTGCATCTTTACCTTGTATTCTACTACAGGGACATACACAGCAATTTATTTTCAGGGGGAGATTAATATGAGTACAAACTATTGAAATATGTATAATTGCTCCTAAAGTTAGGCAGAGTTTAGAGAAAAGACGTGATTTCGGGCCTTAACGTTCTTGTGCAATAGCGGTGCTATTAAAATAACGAACAACTTCAAAAGACTACAGAATACAGATCAAAATTAGTTCCGAGTTAGTTCACTAGTTGGAAATACGTTTTAATTTAATTTGCGTATCAGTTCAAGAAGCAAATAAAGATACGAAAATTTGACTTCACTATAGCTTTGAAGCACTCATCTTATAGTTTTGATTTAAGTTAATTCCATGAGAAAAACGTTTAAAGCAGCCAACCCTGTCCAGGACCAACCCTCTGCGTACGCCCCTGCTGTACTGTATAGAACATAATACAATATCGAATCTAATTTACTCTTCAGGCCCCTCTACACACTGTGTAAATTGACGAGAGGATGCCAGGAATTCCCTCCCCCTTTGGCAAAAAAAGCTTTATCCTCCCTCTCGAGAAGATAACTTTTACCCTTGGTAGGGAGAACTTTCCCCACTCTCTCTATATAGTTTACGTATGTGATAGCTGAGTGTGTATCTGGATGAAATTCATCCCGCTGGGAAAAATGTTCAATTCGCACACTACCGGTATCTTTGCAAATACAAAAAAAATAGCACTTACAGCCAGAGCTGTTATATAAACAATTTAATGATTAGTAATTAACAATCTGTGTTGTGATTAGTATTTAACAACTTCTATGGTCAATGGTGAGTATAGTGACTTACTATTAATATGATTACTATGTAATGAAATTATTTTGTATTTGTATATAAATATTAATACTTATTCCAATTATACTATAGTAATAATAAGTAGTTTGGTAGTAATAGTAGTACGTTGAATTACTTTAAATAATCTATTCTGTTCTATTAAACAATCGCGGTCATTATTTCATCACGAAAGGTAATCCGGAGAAATGCCAGCTACGGAACTTTACCCAAAGTGACCTACCTACTACAGCTTCGTGGGTATTTTCGCATAAAAGCGATTTTTCAAAGTAATAACGCTTATGTCTTTCTGCAGCAAATTTGAATTGAGGAGAGCAACACCGCATATTAAACACAATGTTAGGTACTAAGAGTGTCTCTTGGTGAAAAAGGAAGATTATATAATTAAAGTGAATTTGGAACGAGGTTCTATACCTGCACACAACATAATGAACACTGCCAAGTCATGAGAAAAATTAAACTAAATACGTACTCAAAAATGTAAATAACCATTATACAATTGAAACACTACAGTAAGGCTGCTTTTCAATCACTTACACGTAATTTTAAAGTGGTTGACTTCCGAAGCGCATTCACATAATTGAGTATATGTATTGTACAAGGTGTAGTTGTTTGCAATATTTATAATGTACCTTATGCACTAAAAAAGTTCTACACAAATTATTTGCAGTGTTTCATTGTGCACACTTCATGAAAACGTATTTTTGTAGTCTATGGACGTACCATATTCAATTAAAGCCTATTTCGGAACTTTTGATTCATATTGACAGTTTACACTCTATAATGATGAATCTCTTTTATCCTTCCAGGCTACAGTATACATGTTTTATTTTCAGGTGCAACAATAAATAATTATTGTATCACTTATGATTTTTATGATCGTTATCGATAAATGGCAACAATAACAAGAGGAACAGGTGTTAAAATTAAACTCTTCTATTTATACTGTAGATAGAGGTATGAAATCAAAGATGCTGCTTAAGTTATGAACTTTATGTTATATTTAAAGATTAAACTAAATATATTGACTTACCTTTCACTTATAACGTGTCTTCTAATACTTCTGTCACAAAATTGGTGTATTTCTTCCTTACAATGATACGTTTTATCTTCAAAATTTACAATAAAGCATCAAACAAGAATGCTTATGATAGTAAGTTTGCCCTACAGGATGTGACGTATGAGCTTCGTGACGTCAGCGCCATCAGGCCTTTATATCGGTGGCTACGGACTGGTCCATGGATATTCCATACAGTGAATTTAGTCAGTCAGTGAATACCCAATTTTATCGCAGATTAATATTTGTTCTTTGTTAAAATATGAATTTCTAAGAAAATTAAGCATTCAGCATTTCTGAGAAAATTACATTGTAGGAATTATGCGGAACAGTAAATCAGTGGTGACGAATTTTTAACAGGATATTCTAACTAATGGCCCTCCTTCAAATCTAATCCGAAAACTAACAATATTAATTTACTATCGACTACAGGGTAATAGCAGAATTTTCTAAAGATAATGTACTAAGAGGCATTCTTTTTGCCTATTATTGATAAAGCAATCACTGAGACGGAAAAACGCTTTGGATCACGTAGCAAAATCATTAGATCAATCACCACTCCACATCCAAAAAGTGAAAACTTCCTAAATTACAACATTGTCGATCCTATGGACCAGCATTATGGAAGTGATCTGGGAATATTTAAATGTGAATACAAAATCCCCGCAAAACAATTAAGTCGTATGAAGACGAGAGAAACCCAATGTTGATTTTTTGATGAATTTAAATCCTTAGATCTTGTTGAAATTGTTGATAAGTTTACTGCTATCCACTATAATAGAAAGATCCTCTTTTAAGTAGAGGCATGAACCTATAAGTTATTTTCTTTACCTGTAAAAGTGCATTTCTCTGTTTCCACTTAAATCAACAAGCCACACTTGTTTTATACACCGTGATTAAATAACTACTTATATTAGAAATCAATTCTATTAATGTACCCTAGTTGTTTGAGGTAGTAGGTTCTTACATTTTCACTGTAAAAGAGTAAAACCATGAACAACAAAGATGAAAACACACACACACACACACACACACACACACACACACACACATATACATATATATATATATATATATATATATATATATATTTAGGGTAACTTCGACAAATAACGCCAGTCGGGTAATAACGCCATTTAAAGCTTTCCACAATGCTAGCATAAACGCGTGGTTCGTAAGGTGACAGCTTATGAGTGTGTGATAAACAGTGATGCCTATTGTCTTTGTAAGCACAAAGACTAGAGGCAAGCCAGGCGTCAGTAAAGAGAAACCGGTGAACAAATGTTGACGTGACAGCCACGGAGCAGAGGAAACAGCTCGCAAATTTTTAGTATGTGAAACGAGGTAGGCGAATTGTTTGGGTAAAAGTAAGATTTTACTATTACTAAAGGTATGCGTTGATAGGGACGTACTTGCATAATATTATGATATAGATAAAATATGCAGGATCACTATTTTTGGTATAGAAATAATGACCAAAACAAAGTCTATTGTTTCTGGAAATAACGCCACTATCGCGTCGGGAAATAACGCCACTCCATCTAATCGCTAATCGAAACTAATACTAGTGTTAAAAGTTTGCATTTCTTTGTGGTAGTTGTAGAGCCGGAAAAGTCTAGTTTTATGCTTTCATGGCAAGACACTCGAATATCGTGTGCAGAAAGGCGGAGAATTTGAGCTATGGTAATCTAATGCGTTTCAAAAGAACTACGTGAACGAATTGTATACGATATTGGGAAATACACTTGATGCTATGAATCTTTTGTGACAATCCTGAACTTATTTGCAATGCAGATTAAATGCAGGACTATAACATACAACAGTAGCCTAACAATATTGGCACATAAAGGGAGCAAGCGAGTATTTAATGCCACACATGGCGAAAAAGGTGAAACTGTGAGTGTTAGTGCGTGCACTATTGTATCAGGTTCAAATTAGATCCCTCCGATGGTGTTATACAAGAGAAAGTATTAAAAAAATAGTTTAGTGATGATCTTCCTCCAGATAACACTTATGTAATGACACCTAAAGGCTGTGTTACAAAGGGAGAATTCCGTACATTTCTGGAACATTTCAACAGACATCGGATCCCTGGCCGAGCGCTGCTTATTGTAGACTGCCATCGCAATCATCTTGATATTACCATTTTAAATGCTGCTGAGACCATGTATATTAAACTGATGTGCTTGCCTGCACATTGCACCCGTGAACTTGAACCACTCGACAAAAGCTTCTTCAAATTCGTTAAAACTGTAACTGCTCTGAAACAGTTGACAGTTATCGACGAACGCATCCCGGAATAACACTTGGGAAGCTACAGTTTCCAAAACTTTTTTCACAGCCATGATTCCGTTCAGCAACACCTCAGACCACAATTTTGGGATTCAGCGCTACAGGGCATCCTTTTAACAAAAATGCTATACCTGATGTCGCTTTTTCTCCAAATGATGTGTCAGAGCAACAGCAACCTCCACCAACACCTCCAAACACATGACCAGCCTCCATCTCTCCTTCAACACCACCGAGTGCCTTCTCCATCCACGAGCTTCTGCCTACAGCTAAAATAACTAGGAGCAAATCTCATCTCAGGGGGATTTCTCTTACTGCCAGAGGAGTATTGGTAACACTAGACCTATTCGCAAGAGCTGGCCCTTTCGCTTCTTCTGGCACGAAGAAACAAGCATCCTCTAGAAAGATGAAGGCTGGAGATATACTCCGTGGGGAATTTGGAGGATATTACTACGATCTCAGGGGTCTTGAAACGTGGATTCAATGTATTGAATGCAAGATTATGGTTTGACGACTTATGTGATTCTGATAGCATTGTTAAATGTGGCTTCTGAACATTTTGTGACGCTGGTTGTGCATTGTTGTCTCCCTCCGACGAGTAGTGCTCCATATGACTGCAGCTGTTATGTTAAGAAATTCGCAATCATCACAAGAGTTACCGGTTAACATGTACGATGACTATGAGTTTTGTGCACCAGCAAAGCAGGTAGCACATTGCCAAGAACATTGTTTAGTTGTGTTCAAAATGTATTTCATTACGATTCAAACATCTTTCCGTTGTTGTAAAGCAAGTGGCGTTATTTGCCGACACGTCTGGTAATAACGCTATCTCATATTCACTCCGATTCTCAATGCATTGTGGTCGACATTGTATGTGTAGGATCTTTGTTTTATCATTTCATTATAGCGGAGGGTTCACTCCATCTTCCATGTAATGTGCACAGTTCTAGATATAAGAGCACTTGAACACCAGAACAATATGTTGAATTGGTGGCGTTATTTGCGGTTACCCTGCACACACATTTAAGGAGATTTTCAACTTTTTTAAAGTATAAAAATTCATTTTTTACTAATAACTTTTACTGCATATGTTATTACAAAGTGCAGAGTTTAAATTTTATGCTTGTGTAGCTCACATAGGAAATCTTTTATAAATAATTACACAGGTAAAAGAAAATACCAGAAATCCTAAAATAACCAGTAGTCGGCCTATGAAAACCAAAGGTCAGCCATTACTTTAACCAGTACTCAGCCACATTATTGCGTTGACTTTTTAATGGAATTTAAGAGACCAATTCCCCAGTTATCAAATTAAGGGACAATTATATTGCACTCAGAGTTCCTACAGAGAAAAACTACGTGGAAAATCTACTGCAATTTAGGAAAATAGACTTCTTGTACTTACCATAAACTAAGAAAAATGTGCCTCGGCCTAGACTGGACTATTTAAAACTAATATACAGGCCTATTTTTACTTACATTGATATTTATACTTAGCTATGACATTAATCTTTTAATATGAAATTCTTTAAGGCACATTCAGGAGACACACTTATTTAGTAGGTTCTCCGTACGAAAATTCACTGAGGCACGTGCATTTCAAGTGGCACCAGTGATCACAAAAATCACACCCAATATACTTAAGTGTGTCGCCCTCAATGTCACTTATGAATTCTTCTTAGACCTTACACTTTACACGGCTTTCAACAACTTCTTCCATCTCGTTTTCCGAACTACTAGCGCTTTTTGGCTTGACAGTCTTTTTATTTCTCCTTGACTTTTGCAGATTTTCCTTTCTTTTTTATTCTCTTCCCTTTTCGTTTTAAGCGTTTCTCTTCTAGTTTTCTTGTCTTTTCGTTCTTTAACATATGATAATTTCTCCACTCTTGGGAGGATATCGCACTTGGAACTTTTTCTCTGGGCACATTTTTGATAGTTTTGTTTTTGATTGGAGCTGGCCAGAAAGTATACTAATCAAAGGCAGATGATATGGAAATGTCTGACGAAGGTTCTCTTTGAATTTCTTCTGAGATCATATGAAGTTATTTATGGCACTACTGATTGTAGAAACCGAAGCATACCATTCACATTGCGTCGTTTCAGCATAAGATGCCACAACGGATGTGTTGGTTTCCTGGTTTGAGTCAGCCGTCTATTTCTGATATCGCAGATGTATTTGTAGGCTCTAGAAGTCCAATTGCGGAAATCTGGTATGTTTTAGGACTAAGATTATCGAATATCTCACTAGCAAGTAAAGATGTAGCAGATCAATCCTCTTCGTACAGAAAAAAAAGTCCTATCTGTGTTCATTGGTGTAGAACAAGAAGACTCTTTGGATACGCGCCTGGTTGCAAATTATATATATATATCTGACACTGAGTCTACTCCAGTGGAAGATGTCTTCGGACTGGTTGGAAGAAATGCTGAATAACGCGTTCTTAAACTGTTAGACATATTTTCCTTATTGTCAGCAGTCCTCTTAATTTCCTGAAGAAGACTTTCAACATTATTTGTTTTTTCATGAAGATTTGATTTCAAGTATTCAATAACTTTCACAGGTGGCAGGTAGTCCTCTTTGATTAGAATGCGTGAAGTGACTCTCTTTGATTCTTTGGTTTCCGTTGTCTCTCTTCAAGATAGGCTAACACGCATCTGTGCGTGAATTTACTTATAAAAAGATAAACCGCGTTTTTAATTAGGTTTTGATAGAAAGCAAGTGGGTTACTAAGAGAAAGTGTAGCTAGGCCGTGGTACTGAATGAGAAGCATGACTTAGAATGTAAATATTTATGATTATTCTGTATTGTTTTGGCAATCAGGCAACTGTAGGAATGGAACAGATAATAATAATAATAATAATAATAATAATAATAATAATAATAATAATAATAATAATAATAATAATATAGTTAAAGAGCAATTGCAACCTTGGAATTAAAAAAAACATATAGAAAAGCGACATTGTGCGGAGTAAAAAAATAAAATGAAACTTTAAGTTTTACGTCCCACGGTTATGCCGCTTAGGCTAAAGGAGACGGTGATGATGAGACATGAGTGAAATGGTGGAATGAAGAAAGTGGGAGGAAACGGGAGAACCCCGAGAAAACCCACGAGCACGGTGTTTGTCCAAATTGTGCGGAGTAATTTAAATTATCAAATCAATTAGATATTGATATCCCTTGTTTTCTCACAGTTACCTTAGATTAAAAGACTAACCCAGGCCTATGATCAAGGTAAAAAATTCTAATTACTTGTCCTTTAAATTTTAGAGAGAATTCATACCAGCCATAAATTCTTTACCCTTTTTCATCTCAGTTCAAGGAAAATATAGAAATTGAAATGGCTGGTATTATAACTGTTTTTCATTAAATCGTTATGAAAGTCTTCTACGTATTAGTCAAGTGTCTCAATTGTAGAAATGTACATTGATATTGGATTTGGGATTTGGGATTTTCAGGCTGAAACTCACCCAAAATCTAATGTTACTTATTCCTATGCATAGAGTCTACAATCCCCTCCCCACAGCTCCCGCCAAGTGAACTTTGTGGTGGACAAACACCGTGTGCGTGCGTTTTCTCGGGGTTCTCCCGTTTCCTCGCACTTTCTTCATTCCACCATTTAATTCATTACTCATTATCACTGTCTTCTTTAGTCTAACCGGCATAACCGTGGGACGTAAAACTCGAAATTTCATTTCATTCCCCCCCTAAAAAGGTTTAGTGATTTCTAAGAAAGAAAAAATCAAAGTCTTTGTGTGTGAAGCCTCTATGAAACTACTTTTCTGGATCTACCACTGTTCATAATTGTTTCTCCAACAAGAAATTCGTTCCAGCTTATTCCTAAATAGGAAATTATGAATGCAGGAGGTTATTACTGTATGTGGTTCGTGTACTACAGTTCCCTAGGAGGGTTTTGGCATTTATAACAGTTCGGGACTCGATCCTCTCTGTTTCGTGCGTCTCCTTTAGACTTTAATAACAGTTTGGATCTTTTGCCAAAGCCGACCATATAGCCACTGGACAACACGGCTCAGAGTTCGGGTGAGAACATTCTGGGAAATCGACATAAAAGCTGATTCTAATTGTATTCTCAATGTCGATGCAATTTAACAATGTGAAAATTATTATGTTGCATAGGCATTAGTTATTTATGCAGGAAAGGAAAGAAAATTAGGTTATTTCTTAAACTAGAAAATATAAATTTATACCATTTGATAATATTTTGGTAAAGGATATGCAAGATTTCACTTTTCACTTTAATAAACAACACTAAAACTGCACAAACACATATTGTATTACATTTTGGCACTTTAATTTGAATAACTGAATATGAGAATAAAATTTAACACTTGGCCCAATTATTATTATTACAATCGCGGAAGGCGCAGTACTCGCGGGTTACCGGTGGTATTTCACTACATCGTTAGTTTCCGCAATTTTGCACTGTCACTTTTCACTCACTTTGATGCTGGTTCCCATACCTCTACAAAAATGAACACTTTCAGTAATTAGAACTGATGTTAACCCTCGACATTATAGCCAAAATAAAGTTAGATGTTCTATCTTACGTTGCAGTTGATACTTCCACATTTCTGTTCATGGTTTTGCCGACAGAGGAATGTGGAACTCTTTTCATATTTTGTTCAAAGTAATCCCTGATGTGCAAAGTAACCACGTCTTACGGTACATTAGAGTAATTTGCCCATATTGTTGGCTGGATATACTTGCATTCTTGTAAAAAAAAAAAAAAAAGTAAAAGAGTATAAGCAAGAAATAAATGAAACGACTTTAGTCGATATTTCCATTAGTATAACTAAAATTAATCATATCACATGATTTCGGTCATAGTACTTAGGCACTCAACAACTAGGAAAAATTTTGTCAGGAAAGGGAAATTTTCTAAGGGAAACTTACCAACACTGATAGAAGCTTTGGGAAACAAACAATGAAGTTCTTCAAACGTAGAGTAACAAATAAAACACAGTTCTGACCAGAGCAGAATGAAATATATTAAAAACTATACTTACAATGTGTTACAGTTTCAAGGACCCAACATCCTCTTCATCAGATACAAACACTGAGAAAAGACAGGTGACAGCAGATCTTATATACACGAATTTAGTCCTATTATTAATATGTGAAATATTTTGCACTTTTGTTAACAGCGTTCTTTTTTTTTTTTTTTTTTTTTTTTTTACCATTTATGTTTAATTTTATAATGCAGTGAAAAATAGCGGAATTTCAGTAAGGGTAGCGGAACGTGGCGGAATTTTGGCGGCCCAGTAGTGACTTCTCGAGTTAGGGACCTGGCAACACTGGAGTAATTAGTCTGTAATTTTTAAAGATGTGATTGCATGTTTGATTGCAAGTATAAAATTGCTTCTATGAACGTTCTTGTAAGCCATTTCATTAACACATGCACCATAAAATAAAATGGAAGTATCAAGCATAGTTGCAAGTTCGTATTAAATTTGTAGCAATAATGGCTGGTGAAGCATCTGTTAAGTTGGAATTTTTGTACAAAGAAGAAAATGATTATGGTTTTCCTCAGGAAGATCCACTCGAAGGGAAAGGATGGACATACGAAATGATAACTGACAGCAAAGAATTAATATTATCTTCAACCGAAGGGGAGCAAACAAGAGAGAAAGATGTAGCTATGTATTCTTCGGATGTCAAATTAAACATTGGTATGATGAAATCTGAATTTGCAGTAAAAGATTCTGCCTGTCGAAATAATATAGAAACACTAAGAAAAGTAGAGGTTGAAGAGACTTGCGCTTCTTACTGTGATGACTACAAGCAATTAACTGCAAGTAGTTCAAATTCAGTTGGGACAGAAAGGTAATGTTAAATTTTATATACAATAACTGGTTCAGATTGATAATACAGTTACATGAGTACAAAATTTTATAGTTGTAAGGAATACTTTTCGAGAAATAGTTACGGGAGGTAGGCCTACGTCTAACATAAATTAATAATCAACAGTTTGGAAGTGGCGCGGCACACATAGACTAGTTGTACCCAGAAACACAATTGAGTGTACCCATCTTAATGAAGGAATCATTACCTAAAAATGAATACACATTTCAAACCAATTCTTGTAGATATTTTTGATATGGGTACTTTGCGATAGTGTTCCATATATAGAGGCTTGTTTAAGAAAAAACCTCCGTGGCTGAATGGGATCAGAAAATTTCCGAAATACTAGCGTGATTTTTTTATACCGGACCAAACGTATAGATGTTTGTAACTTTATCCCCAAGTTATCTCGAATACGCCACTTATCCGAAGGTCTTCCAAAGTCATTAATAAAACATAAGTCTAACTAAAAAAAGGTGGATATTTATTGAAAAACCTATACATAAATTCAATGCATATATTACTTCATTTGCTGAAAGTCGGCTGTTTTTATTTTCAAAATCATTTTTGTGGGACGAAGTTGCACTCATCCATATAGTTTCACATCAGCACTTTAGTGTACGTATACAATAAGAATTATTATGTAAAAGACACGAATCAAATTGTGCTGGCTTGCCACTACAAAGAAGTATGGCTATGTAATTCAGGGCAGGACCGCAGCATGTTGGCCGGAGAAGGAGCGAAGTGTTGCGTAGGGAACAGGCGCGTTACAAAAGGTCAATATACATGTAAACAAGCATAGGACGAAACACACTATATGGCATAAAGTGTATTATCTTTCATGCTGATTTTGTACGTTAGTTAAGATGTTATATGAAACATTCCAATATGTTGCCATTGCTTACATATTTGTGTTCCAATATAATACATTACTAACGTAAATTTTGCAATTATCTTGATCCCTCAAGTCTCGGATATTTTTCTAGTACTGCGACAATTACATTTATACTTCATTTCATTTACAATGGTTAATAGCTTCTTTGTGTGTGAATTCGCGTATAACAGATTCGATCATGATTAATTTATTTTTATGAAGGTAGGTATCTTAGAAGTAAGAATACAAGATATTTACGATATCTATGTACTAGTCTGTTAAAATATTATTTCGAATTGGGTCAAGATTTTACTTTGGGTCGGGCAATGACTTCAATCGGTTCTTATGGGTTCAGTCACTTCCTGGAACTGTTTCCGCCTCAGTCAGTTCTTGGAACTGTTTGTGCCTTTGGAGCTTTCACGTGGTATATACTTTTCACACGCAAATTCGCTAACCGTTTGGGTACATTGGTACCTCGCGTTTGCAGAATTAACGTCTTAGTTTTACTTTCACAACACTTTCTCTAATTATTTATATATATATATATACGAAATACGATTTGCTTATCTTCCCTACACGTTACATATATTAATACTTAGAAGTAAAATAAGACATTGTTTATACACGGGGCAAATTCAAATATGTCTAACATTTCTTCTCTTGTTACATTTGTGGTAGATATGAGGGTAAATATATATTGGAGGGCTCGACGTTTTTACGTATGAGTACACTTGAATACCTACAAGCTTTTATTTTAGATATATATTTACTATTCTTACAATTCACTTACTCTTAGTATATGTACCTGTATTTATTAGTATTTTTATAAACTATATAACTATATAACAATATTTATAAACTATATAACAATTTTTAGGAAATTGAAAAACTTATAATAGCAAAAAAGTGTTTCAAATTCGATACTAGTCATGAATTTTGCTGAGCATAAACTAACAGTCTTTTTTCACGTCTTTGAAAAGATGCTTACAACCCATGGTACTTTGGAGAACACTTCTGGTGTAATCTCTCTTGACACAGAAAACACATTTTTCTTGTATAAGATTTGCACACTACTCATCGTTCTTGTAATGCATCTACAATGTAATGCGTGTCAGAGTTTCGAGCTTCGATAGGGATATACGATCTTGGACCTGGCCTAATTTATGTCATGTTTCCAATGCGAAGAAGACACATGGTAACTTCCCTCAAAAACTAGATATGTGAGTTCATTGTGTTAAATTCGCAATGCAATTTTCAAGAAGAATCAACTGCTAAATTGAGCGCATTATTGAAAAGATTCCACCTCCGTTTCTTAGATCTGAGTTTCGGTCTGTATGATGCAAGAAGACGATTCATAACGTCAAGTCCTCCCATTCCTTCATTGTACTTTTGAATAACGAATAGTCGACTAATTGGAACCTTTATTTTATGTACACGAGAGTATCTCCTCACTGATTCTACTGGCAAGTTTGTAAAACAGTTTGAACCAACAGTTAAAACCGCACTCTAATTCCACCTTACAAAGCACACATTACCATCACTTTTGACGTCAAACTTTCCTTTTTCGTCCTTAGCAAGTTTTTCTGTGGAGTCACAGGACACTGTTGAACACGATTATCTCTTACTGTTTTGTTGCTCGATTGCCTTTTCCTTCTAATTCTAAAAGAACATCATAAGATGTGAAGAAATTATAGAAAAAGACTTCGTGCTGGGCATTATTTTCTATGATTGATGTGAGACTACGAATAACTCGTTCGTAATGGGATATCCTCAGTAACGTTATCAGTACTATTGTCGTTTACACCATAGAGGTCCATTGCATATGGATAACCGTCAGAAGAACCTAAAAACCATATTTTGTAACCAAAACGGAGTGGTTTTCTACTAATAAACAGTTTGCAGATGTGATGCCCATAGTACGAAACTATGCTTTTATCAATGCTCAAAGATTGGTGAAAGATATCAAACTACTGCAAGTTCTTCTGTAGTTCATCGTATATAGGTCTTATTTTCCCAAATTTGTCACCTCTTGGTAAGTTAGAATTGTCAACAATATGGTAATATTTTTTGTCCGAAACGGGCTCCTGGCTTTACGGATGACACATTCGGTATGCACAGGTCGTCTGCTGTACTCCAATAGAACTTCGCAGAAGGAGAATATGATACCCACTGAGAAGTAATAAATCAAAAAATTGTAACTGTTCATATGATACTTTTATGTGTGGAGCTCACTTCTGCTGTGCGTACAAATTACACATTTGAACAAGGTGCTCAGTGTATGATGGAGGCAAGATCTTGAAGAAAATATCTATCGGAGAACTACCGTCAAGATTAGGATGAGAAACCACAAGTTTTTCTGGTGAACAAGAAATGGGATTGAGGCTAATTTTTGCAACATGTTTGCACTTAGGCACACACTGTTTCCCTTCCTTTTTTAGATGATCATGTTTATGGTATATTCTCGAGCTCATTTTCGTCATAGATGTCATTATTCACTGCCTCTGTCAACTCACCACATACGTCCTTACGCATGACAGGAACTAATTCGTCTTCATTTATGTGCTCCTCGTTTGAAATGTCATCTGTTCAATCTGGAGGGAGAATGTAAATATTCGTTTGCTCATGATCAGAAACACACAAAGTGTTCAAAGTGCCTACTATTTCATCCAGCGTAAAAAATTACCTTGCCATTTCGCGATTTTAGACAACAAATATTCAAACTAACTCGCTACGTACCAATGTTCCCAAATCTGAACATTAAAATATATCATTTGCGCAATAAGAAACGATCGTCTCAGACGCACGTTCTCACCCTAATAAAAAGCATGAACACTGATCTCTCAACTGTCCACAGAAAGTCTTACCAACTTCTATATTACGTCGTAAGCACTCAGTAATACAACCTCTTGTAAAAAGCACGAAAACATCAATTGTAAAAAAATCGAAATAAATTATTTAATATACATTTTTGTGAAATTAAAGCAAATAAAACAATTAACCATTCATTCATTTATAATACCACTCAATGTTAGACCAGAAATATAGAAAATATACAACGCTAGAACACTGAAAATTTCCTGCTTCGAAAAGGGAACAATGGTACCTAAACGGTTAACGAAAACGTTACCTATTTACGTACGAATCAGCTGAGCGTTAGAAGGGAGTTAGAAGCCACGTAGGTGTAATTTCATTGCACTTTTGCCACCATGATAATACCACACGGCGTTACGTCACGATCGGTCGGAGCGACTGGAATGTAATTCCTAAACTGCTTCGGGAACCGGGTAAGAGAAATCGGTTGCACTGTCCGGGTCAAAGTAAAAGCTTGCCCGAATTTTTTATATGTTGTTTATAATTCTGTGGATTTTACAGTAAATCTGTAAAAAATGAATGCTTGCGTGTTGATTCCTCTGGTGTAGAAATTCACAGAGTAGAGTTTTAGTAGAGTTCGATAGTTTAAAGTAGTTGTATCAAGAACATCATAGTTTGGAAGAAATCGTAGCCTTTTTATAAACGTTTGGTTGTAAACTTTAACTGGAGACAAGGAAACATAACGAAATAGGGTTGGTTCAAAATTTACGCACACTCCCACTTATATATATAAATATATATAAACAAATCAATCACGTGTCAAAGATGGAACTCGGTTCGTAGTCTGATTTCAATCAATGAGTTGAAATACACATGTAACTTACAAACCAGGAGAAAAGTACTATCTAGGTGAGAGACCCCCTAGGGTTTGGAATGGGGGAAGATATGAGAACAATCGAAAAGGGCTGCTGTCGGTATCTAATCCATTGTCTTGGCGGTCACTAAACTAATTGGTGATAGATTCAGTAACTAAACCTGAAGTAAGTCAAGAACAATCCCAATTTGCACATTGATATTAATTTTGCTCATTCATAATAATAATAAATATAATATATTTATTATTGTTATTATTAATAGTGAATTGTAATTTTACCGGATGAGGCACGGATAACGCAAAAAAATACTCTTCTGTATTTATTTTCGTCAGTATTTTTTAAAATTATTTTCATGCAGCTGCTGGTGTTTCAACTGGAAATGATGAAATAGAAGTTAATGCCGTTGACAATAACAATTTTTAGCTAACCAAGTGCAATAAGAATTATTTATTTTAAATTACTTTTTGACAAAGCACACAAGAAATATAATTGCAAAATGTATATTGATAATCATACTCGTTGAGTATTTGAGGAAATCACAGCATGCAGTTTTTTTTACTGATATGAAGAACAAACCTAAGAAATAATCTTCTTTAATATTGACAATGACGCCAATGATCCGTAATGTTTCGAAACCCGTTTCAAGGAGGAAAAGCTAGGAAATAGTTCGTGACATATCTAGGTCGATATTTACACTCCTATAGATTCTAGAAAAGATATTAACCCATTACATTGGTCTAAGAAAATTGACGTGATTTCAAATTGTACCCTATATTAAAAGAGAATATCCACCATTAATCGTTCAAAATTGAAGGCGTGTATCTATTAGAACTATTGGTAATTTTTTCATGCCTCATACCTATGCCTCCGTACACTTTTCCAAATTCTAAAAAGAAAAACAACTCAATTTTTTTCATTGTTTAAATTTCAATATGATTATTTAAAATGAAACACTTCAATGGTAGTTTTTTCATATTGGCATAAATAACAGGTCAAAATTTAGAATAAATGGAAAATAGAAGAAGAAAAGATTTTCGTTGCTGGTATCTGATGACATTTTCACATTAGATTGCATAAAATTATATATATATATATATATATATTTACTGAGGCAGTAGATACAAGAAAATTTCAAATTATATCCTTTGCATTGAGAAACAGAAAATCTACCATTACAAATTCGAAGTTTGATAACATTTCAAATAGTATGATTGGTAACGTTTTCTGGAGTTGTAGTTTTTAAACGGAACGATTCAACTTCAAAGTGCGAAATGTATGATTTTTTATCTTGTAATTTTTATGAGATATGTGTAGTAAATTTCGAGCTTTATCTTTCCGGATGTGAGAAAAATGTTATAATGTACCTAGCTACAAGTTACAAAGAGAGTTTAGTTCGTTCTATTTCAAACACATTCGGGCTTAGAAAATCTTGTTTGCACCCTATTGGAAACTATCGTCAAAGTATATATTTGGCATGACGCTAACTCTACTGGCAAGCTTTAAAAACATTTTGAATCGTTGTATATAATCTTGTTGTAAGGTTGGGTATCTAAAGTGCTGCTTTTCGGCTTGTAACTGCGGATGGTTAAAATAGAGATCCTGTCATTTTTTCGGTGAGTGACAAATATTGATATCATTTTTGGGAATTTAGGAAACATAAAAGATCTCTAGTACAAGCCTCGAAAAATTTCCAAACCGCTCTATTTCAAGTATATTTTAAGATTCAGCCATCTTCTGTATTGCATTTTTTTCTTCTAACTTCAGAAAATGGAACCTGAGGTCAGTCTTTCTTACTAGAAGAATAAAATAAATTATCTGTTGTTGTTTTTCTAGATTTTGGACGTGAGAATGACCCTAAATACAAAACAACCATATTTTTTTTTATCTGTTTCGTTTGAAAGTCTTTTGACATTATGCGGATTATTCTCGCCACTGTAGCTTGTAACTATATGTACTTTCGGCCTTATTTTACTTTTATTATACGAGTGAAATAAATATTTTTGTAATCTCTTAGCAGTGAATGAATCACACTCTGCATTTTGTAGAAATGTTTCTTGTATGCTTTAGTAGAAAATATATTTTAAAATCAAGGATTTTTTTCATTTCTTAAAACGGTTTCGAATCTGAAATTCGAAAATTGATCCTTCTGGTTTGGAATCTGATATAATACCACCTCTAGTTTTATGAACTGTATACAGAAGTCTTTTTGGTAAGTAATATTACATAATGTCCATAAAACCAAAGCAGCTTTTGAGACTTTTAAGGTGTTACATGCATAAGTTTAATATATTTAAGTTTAATAGAAAATTTTATTATATCGAGAAGCGAATGTTTGTGCATGATTCATCGTCTTAGCACAACATTCAAGGCTATTCAATTTATTTATTTATTTATTTAACAATCACCAAATACAGCTCAGAGGCCATTTTATAGTGGATACCTAGCAACAGCAATAAAAATCAAAAGAAATAGGCAGATGTGGGCCAGGGCCTATTTAGTTGGTACTATCCTGGTATTTGCCTAGTAGGACTGAGGGAGACTGGAAAACCCCAGTCAGGATGGTCAGCAACGGGAATGGAACCCAAGACCTCCCGAATGCGAAGGAAACGCTCTACTACTTGCGCTATTTCGCTCAGTTCTCCCGAAACGGAAAGTAGTTCAAATTTACTATGACGTCCGGTTCATGACTGACTTCCGTACAAGATAAACGGTCAATGCTTTCAAGATGATTTTATTATAAGTATTTCAGTGTCTTAAGAATAGGTCCTATTTCGTCCGTTAACCTTGTTTTCAAACCGAAATTTATTCAGTTTAGTCATTTTGATTTTAGCCTTTATTGCCACAGAAGGTAGCTGTAACACACAACGAGAAGTGATTGTTTGTAAACGATTCAGTATCTATATATAACATACGTATCATGACTGTCTGTTACTCTGGCAAAACCGGATGTTGTTCAAATTAACTATTACTTCAGCTTCTTACATTTTCTGCTAACTCCTATTCAAACCGGAGCGATTAAAACCGAGTATGATGCGTTTCGGTTTAAATATTTGTCACCATAGAACGGGAACGATAACACATATTGACAAATGTTTTTTTTTTTTTTTTACATTCAATGGACGGTCTAAAGATGACATACCACACGCGCAACAACCTAGCAAATTCGGAAGTGTCTGAAATTATAAATATAATTCGTTTCTATACTGACTTCTATCTACAAAAGACGGTAAGGGATATCGAGATATGCTTTGTTACAATCGGTTCAGTTCCCAAATGTCGGTACCATCTTCTCCGTTAAGCCTTTATTCCGACCGCTAGTTTTTTAAATGATCATTTCCAGTTTCAACATTATAGCTTCTGAACAAAGACAGACAAGCGTGTGTATGTGGATTTTTCTTGGTTCTTTTTTGTTCATTTCAATATTTCATTCCTTTCTCATCATTCCTTTGTCTTTAGACTAGCCGACATACCCGTGAGACGTGAAACTAAAGAATTCATTTAATTTTATTTTGAATGAAAACGGGTCAATGGTTGAACATTCACCTCTGATACACCTGGGCAGTGCTGCAATCCTAGTTCGCGCCAATCGGACTTTGTGGTAGACAAACACTGTGTAAGTAGGTTTCCTTGGGGTTCTATTTTCTTCGTTTCGATATTTCATTCATTTCTCATAATCCCTGTCCCGTTTAGCCTGGTCGGCATAAGCGTGTGACATAACAGTTAGATTTCATTTTCGTATCAAAACGAAAACGGTAGCAGGTAGGGTAACGCGGATCTCTGAAAACAATTCGGCGTTTAATTGCAACATATGATTAAGAGAAACACTTGGGCAGAGGATTCAGCTTCGCAACACAATGTATAATGACTATCCTCAACATTCTTAAAGTGAGGGCGCACTGGCTCAGTAGTAGAGCGTTCGCTTCTGGTGCATGGGTCTTTGTTTCGAACGCAAGTGCTGCCAAGTGAATTTTGTGTTGGACAAACACCGTGTGCGTGTGTTATGTCGGGCTTATTCCCCCATCCCGCTACTATCATTCCACAATTTCTTTCATTTCTTATCATCACTGTCTCCTTTAGCCAAGCCGGTGGAAACGTTGACCATAAAACTCAAAGAATTTTAAAATGGCAAGTTGATCCCATTTACAATTACATCCAATTTCAGAACTGATTTTTTTACAGCAAAAGCGCTAAAAGCTATTAACTTGCGGTTTCCTGCAATCGATTTGGCATTTAAAGAACATGTTCAATTCCTGCGTTGAGATTCTATTCGGACTAGAAGTGATTAGAAATAACGAGAAATGGTTTCAACATTTATCGCCACAGAACAAACTCTAATAAATGGGGAGAAGTATTTTCTTCAAACTGTTCAACGTGACTATTTACAGCACTATACGAGAAACGGAAATCTTAGATTTACCATTGCTGTTTAAACACTGATTTCCGTAGAGCCAAAACGCTAAAAAATATGGATGTGTTCTTCGACTCGAGTTTGCTGGTCGAGAAAACATTACTTTCCGTTGAAGCTCTATTCAAACCATAGGTGTTTAAAATTACCAGTTTCCAGTTTCAACTTTTATCGACGTAAAACGAAAATTGTGACAAATAGCGTGTAATTATTTTATTTAAAAAGATTTCAGCCATTTCCAGCGTCTCAGGTCAAGTTAGCATAACTTTCGACAACACTGTTCCAAAACAGAAATTGTTTCAAGCTTACAATTATTACCAGTTTTATTAAAACGATAAAACATATTGATATAAGTGCTTTTTAATTCATTAATTTGACAACAAGTGGTTTTGTTTTACGTTAACTCTAAGATGAAACCGGAAGAGGTTGAAACTGTCCATTTCTGGTTTCAAAGGTTATCATAAAAAACCCAAATGATAATAGATGTCGACAAGTTATATTTGGAAAGAATATAAGTTCTGTTTCTTATATAAAAGCTCACAACCCGCAGCAGCGCATCGAAACCGGAAGTGGTTGAATTTATTGGTACTTCTGTTATCAGATTTTCATACAGAAAAACTCGAAAAGATGTAGAGGGATGTTTTTGAGACCTTTTCAGCGTCCCAAGTGTAGCTTGTATCTCATCCCTCCACCCTCTATTCAAATTGGAAGTGCTTCAAATTAACGATAGTTTTCAAGATTTATTTGGACAGAATTAATAGCGTAAGAAAAAATAACCCCTTCTTTGCATGGAATCAGTGTCCAAGGAACAAACACTATTTTTGACCTTGTTCTCTATTGCAGCCAGTATTTACAGATGTATTACCTCCAGTCTGAATATTGAATTCGCTTAGTTTGGAAGTCTTAGTTTCACACTTTAAATCTATATTCACTTGTTTAACTTGGGTATTGGCACTGATGATTCGTGTAATATATGTCACTAGGTTGACCCCTAGTCATAGATGAAAAAATTCGAGTAGTGTAACAGATTTGTGGCAGACGTGCGAATTATTAAGGACGATGTAGCTGCTTCACCCTTTTTTCCTCCAGTGCCACCAGTTATTGTTATTTTAACTACTATCCAAAAGTAAAGCAACGATATTTAATTCGTCGTTAAGACAATGATATATTGTTACCCACGCCACGTTCTTAACATTTCGACATTTACTTTGTATATGTCACACATTCGCTAACATCCTATCACTTATTCAATCAATTAAAAGCATTTCACGAACTCGTTTAACTTGATCATTTGTAGTTCTCTTACTGTACCAAAATATTTCGGTGAGATTTTTGAACAGCTGTTTATTTCCTCATTTTCATATGTACGCGATACTTTGTCCGCTTCTATCATTTTGCTAAGTATCATAAATAAAAGCTAAAGCTATTGGGCTCTATGCAGAATCGTTCTGACGTGTCATTAGAGCCATGCTGAAGGGTTCGACGGCCCCTAGTATGACGTTAATCATACGTCAGAACTACTCTGCATTAGCGTCCGGTAACGCACCGGACTTACGAGTGTAAGGTCGTGAGTTCGATTCTAATTTGGGTCACATTTTTTGGTATGCAATGATATAATCGTTAGCACATGTGTAATTATATCAGTAAACTTTCGTCCCGTTCAATGAATTTTATTCATGTGTGTGTTACAAAAGTTTACTAGCTTGTATAATTCTAAAGCAAAATACCAGTGGTGTGTTGTAGAAGAAATTTCCTTTGGATGTATAATAATTTTTGTAAGTGATAGTTGTTGATGTAATCATGGAGATAAATGTAGATATTTGTATAGACCATCACACAGCTACAGTTGTATTTTTAACATATGGCCTGTAAACATTACTTGTAATCGAGTAGAAAGAAGATACTGTCTGTTGAACAGATTCACAAGATATCTCAACTGTAAATAATGCACATGCAATACTACGTTGAAAAATGGATCATTTACCCAACTATCTCGCCTCTAATTAAGCTGAATAACATTACATTTTGCAATATATTGTATTATATAGATGGTTAATAACATGCAGGAAATAAGACCTACGAATTTTCAAAACAAAATTTGAGTAAGTTACTTAACGTTATGTGAAGTAAATGAAGGTTCACGTCACTAAATGTAGAGTCGATGTTCATAAAAGAAAGATATCAGATATATTTACAAAAGTAATGCAAAGAAAATATCTAAGCTAATAGTTTCACTTTGTTTGCGACAGAAATATGCATGGGAATTGTAATATTCTTCTTAAAGTGTAAAACTATGTAGGCGGGTTTGTAGGTCAGAAGCGACAAGAGAGATTATACAACAGAAGCCTATTAAAGTGCGTGATAGAAAACCAGTGTAGTTTGGTTTAATCGTGGATTATATCCAGTAGAGGTGTTCTTTATCTGACGCCATGAGCCTACGGAACCACTTAACCACAGGGTGTTTGTGTTTTGTATATTACCGTATGTATACTTAAGTTTAACGATGAAGAGTATATTGCATTTTCTTCAGTTCTCACATATGCAGGTAAAATTACACAGCAAAAATTACTATCAAAACTTCTATTGGAACCATGGTCTGTTGGAAATATTTAACTTTTTAGGCTCTCATTCATAATTTCGTGAACGTATGCACAATAAGTTCTTTGCTTTTAGCCAGTGAAACAAGCACCCGACACCTCTACAACAGTATATCAAAAATACGAATGCTTAACTTCAACTTTTGAATTCTACAGATCGTTCCGTATACAGAGCCAGGGTAAACTTATTGTACACTGGCTCAGGATCGTTGCACTTTCACAGTCATACTTTTGGCTGGATTGAAATATTGACCTGTTTCAAGATGCATTTCTACAAAGATAAAGAAACTTTAACTAAGAAAGTATAAGTGTAATGTGTATTTTCTTCGGAATCCGTTGGTGAAGCCTCGAAATAAGATATTTTTTAAATTTTTATTTTAAATGTGTTCTTCTTCTTTAGTTTCGGCCTTTTAAATATTTATATAGGTTAAGTGTTAATCACAACATTAAAAATATTGTATCATAATTTTCAATCCCTCTATCGCGGAAAAAAGGTTATACCATGTATAAACCATTAAAACTAAGTAGATGTACTGAAGAAAAATTTCCCACAAGGTGCTCTCCCTTGAATATTTTTGTGTATTAACTCGCGAACAAAACCGGCAATTCGAACTAGATTTACTTAGGAAAAAATTGTGATTCTGTTTTGCCAGTTCACATAAGTTAACATGAAATTGCGTTATTTATATGAAAAATGATGAAAATATTTTGTTTGCCTGATTTTTTTTTTCTTTTTTAAATTTTGTGCCACGAGGCCTTTTGCAGTTTTAGACGTTTCACATATTAGAATACCGAAACTAGTCTATATGTAGTGTTTAAGATGTATGGGTTCACAGCTGTATAATTTTTCTTGGCATTCCAACAGAAATGTAGGTATCCTAGTTTATTTTTTTTTATATGCTGGCAAAGCTGTGATCACTAAACTGCATCAGATGATGTGTAATGGATATCTGTGCAATACATCTTATTCGGAGGTCAGATCGGAAAGCAACGTGCAATATTTTTTCCCAAAAAATTTTAATATGCAAAAACCAAACAAAGCACAAATAAAGTTACGTATTTGATCCACTTTTCTACAGTCACCAACTTTCTCAATACGTTTCTATGAGCGTGGTACCGGATTAAGAATGCCCTGTTCGTAAAGTCTGTTATGGTGGAGTATACGAATGTGCGGACTGCTGTTTTAACTTCCGCATCTGTCGCAAAATTTTGACCGGTGAGGAATTTCTTCATGAGAACATAGAGATGTGAAAGTGTGAGACATAAGAGACTTGTGGACTGGCAGTAATGATGAAGTTTAACGTTGTCACCATTATTGTAGCGGCGTTTGTCACGCAGGGCACGACGCAGCAGTAACCAAAGTTTTAATTTACGTTGCAGCATTTACAGTGGTCCTGTGTAACAAATCCCCAATAAAATAACAAAAGTCGCAGAACACTGTCACAAGCATTTTTCTCGCAAATTGAATTACGTTTAGTTTTTGTCGTGTTGGAAACCAGTATGTTTCCACTCCATAAAGACGTGCTTGGTCTCGGGCGTCTAATAGTATGCCCAAGACATCCACGATTGAATACAGAGGGCATAACGCTTTAAGTGATCCAAGCATGTCATCATTCGCTGAACTTAGTGGTTATCTGTCAGGTTCTTAAGCACCTTGGGAGCACCAACTTTATGGAATTGCAACGTGTCCTGAACAAGGTCGTACACTACAGCATAGTAAATGTTGAATTTCTGCAATAAGGTTCGCAGGTGCACACGACGGTCACTAAGAATTGCTGGCTGGATAGCGCTGATAATCTGCAATGTTGAAGCTGTTACCGGGCGCCTGGAGCTTGGCTGAATGCACAATAACTGGAAACATTGCAACAGTCCATATAATCGTCCCAAGAAAATATACGGTACGCATGTTACAGTAATTTTCTCTTGGTGTATGCCCTTTGATTCATTGAAATCTAATCATAACTGGCTTCTCTTCACAATTGGGGGACAGTAACAGGGCGCCATATTTCTTTCGTAGTTCAAGTATGTGTTACTAGAGCTACATAGGAAAACAAAGAAATCTCAGTAGCGCAAATGTCAAACTCTCTCGTCATGCAATTTCACAATTCCAATGGAACACATGGGGAGAAAAAATTATTGTGGTATACATTCTGCCCTCGAATTTAAATCATATGGTAATTTTATGCATTTAGGAAACAATGGGAATTTCCGGTTTTCGTTCCTTAAATCCAATAACACTTGTCAACTGGTTTTCAGGAAACATTTCAATTACGAGACCCGGCAATAACGTAAGAAGAATGTCTTTTTTAGCTGATACTGGAAACCCTGCAAACTTAAACCGCCACTACAAACGGGTTAAGGGAGCTTGTGCGAGGCAGTTAATATCAGACGCACATTTTCTCGATTTATGTTCAGTTTATCCTCAATCATTTTCACGGTTAATCGTCTATCCTCTGAGAGAAGTTCCCTCTCTCTGTCTGTGCCCTCCTCCATCCATATTGTTGTGAGTCGCACTACGATGTTCATCTTCGATTTCTGTTCTGCCTTCCGCAAAAATTTTGTACCAACAATACACCTCTGCTATTGATAACAGTTTATTTCCAAAGGCCTGCTAAATCTTCCGGTACGTTATCGAGGCAGTTTCACCAAGTTTCATACAGAAGGCGATTGCGTAGCACTGGTCATTATTACGTGCTTTTGTTGTTGTGACAGGGGTCGATCACACGATCGCACTCTTTAACTTCTAACTTCAGAGTGAAAAATATTTCGTGCGTGCCACGTGCTGTGCTATTGGAGCAGGCCCAATGCCACACTCTGGCGACGGTTTCACACTGCAGCGTTGCTAGCAGAAGCTAAAACAGTTTTCTTATTACTTTCTTGTCGAACTTCGTATATTGTAAATTTAACCTTCGTAACGTAATCCAATTGTCTGATACTCTGCTTTCGCGTACAATTTAAAGTTTTTCTCTTACTCATAGGACACTAATTCTAATGATAGTAACGTAAAAAGACAATAAAACGTAACAAAACAGGGAGACAGAGTGCGCATCTGTGTAAAGTATACTTTCAAGGTATTCACATGTGTCCTGAAATTATAGCAGAGAATTTGTAGCTCAACTGTAAGTACTGATAATTTTATGTTCAATGTTACTCTTCTCCCTGTTGAATATAGCATTTTCCAATACACCTGTGCATGCAACCGTTTATTTTAAACGATAAGCTTATGTTAATTTTCCTTCTTTAACAAGCGAGACACATGAGATGATAATTTTTGACGTATATTTGTTGATCCTTCTTCTCTCCTTATAATATCAATTTGAATGGAAGTAACATGATAAAAACTTAAGTAAAGATAGGTACTCAACAAAATAGCTAACTTATTTTAAATAGTAAAGATGACTTTCTTTCATAATTAAATATATACCATGTTTCTTTCATTTTATTAATATTCAGGGCGTAGCATTCTCAAACGTTCTTATTTAACAAGAGTGCTTTTTTCACCTAGATGTATATCAATAGACTTAAAGATTGTATAACGGTTTAAAATTTAATATCTCAGAGTATTCAAATGATATTAGAAGCACTAGTAGAGACTAGCATACTGCTTGAAATGACGTGTTTTCTACAAAATTTATAAAAATGGTGTTAGTCTTGTTTTCTTTCTTTGTCATAATACGAACTGTTTTGGTAGTTGTAATTTCAAAAATCTCTCGCAATTACTAAATGTTATACCACAAAAAATAATGATATAGTACACAAGTTCTGTCAGTGAGAGCGTGCCATGCCACCATTTTCACCTGTAATATTCAGATGTTCATTCGATAGTGTAACGTGGTAATATGCATTTAAGTTAAATCCGATAACTGATAGATAAATGTAGATACGATTTCAGATATCAAACTAAAGGACAACCTTTTCTTCGGAGATTAGAAATGATACTGGAACACCTCAATAGTTCTCTTCTTCTAATATCTACAAGATTTTATGTAATATTACAATAGTATTATAAATCAGTTTATCGGGGGAAAGTGCAAAACATTGTATCTCCACTTTTTATGGAATTTTAGATTTTGGTTGCATTCAATTTCCCACATCTGATTCTACGTGCGTGTGAAAGATCGTAAACCAAAACCCGGTAAAGAAAAACGTGAAAAAACTAACTTTTAAAACCTGGTATCGCATATAAGATAGGGTAAAAACAGAACAGATTTATTGCTCTCCTGAAAGTTTGGTTTTGGTGAGTTATGAGGTTTAGCACTTTCGCCATTCTAAAACTTATGATTACCTTCAAAAGCCTCACGATAAAAATGCAATATTTTTGTTGCTCTTTTTTAGATGCAAACTTATGCATTTCTTTGTTGTTCCATATAGTGTACCTAGATTTCCACTCCCAATTTTACTGAATTTATTACAGGATCCATACAAATGAAAAACCTCACACATGCCAAGAGTGTGGAAACAAATTTAATTACCGTTCTGATTTAGCTAGACACATATTAATACATACAGGTGCAAAACCTCATACATCCAAACAGTGTGACCACAAATTTCGTCACCGTTCAAATTTAGCTAGACACATGTTAACACATACAAATGAAAAATCTCACACATGTCAAGAGTGTGGAAACAAATTTAAACACCGTTCTAATATAGCTAGACACATGTCAATACATATAAATGATAAACCTCACACATGCCAAGAGTGTGGAAAAAAGTATAATTCCCGTTCTGATTTAGCTAGGCACATATTAATACATACTGGTGAAAAACCTCACACATGCAAAGAGTGTGGGAAAAAGTTTAATTGCCGTTCTGATTTAGCTAGACACGTATTAATACATACAGGTGAAAAACCTCATAAATGCAGACAGTGTGGTGGAAAGTTTAGTCAGCGTTCACATTTAGTTAAACACATGTTAACACATGCAAATGAAAAACCTCACACATGCCAATGGTGTGGAAACAAATTTAATTACCGTTCTGATTTATCTAGACACATATTAATACATACAGGTGCAAAACCTCACACATGCAAAGAGTGTGGTCACAAATTTCGTCAGCGTTCAAATCTGGCTAGACACATGTTAACACATACAAATGATAAACCTCACACATGCCAAGAGTGTGGGAAAAAGTTTAATTGCCGTTCTGATTTAGCTAGACACGTATTAATACATACAGGTGAAAAACCTCACACATGTAAAGACTGTGGTAGAAAGTTTAGACAACGTCCACATTTAACTAGGCACATGCTAATACATACAAGTTAAAAATTTCAAATATGCTAGACACAAGTTAAAACATGCAAATGCATGTACATAACCTCATAAATGGGAAGAGCGTGGAAACACATTCTGTCAGCGTTCAAATTTAGTTGCACACATGTTAGTACCTACAGGTGAAAATCCTCACAGATGCTAAAAGTATAGGAATAAATTTATTCGACGTTCACATTGAACTCCACACATGTTAATACATACAGGTGTGAAAATTTCACATGTGCGAAGAGTCGAATGAAATTTAGTGAACGATCAAAGTTGGTTAAACATACGTTGATACATGCATGTGAAAAACATTACTTATACCAACGGTTTGGGATACTTTGTCGACGTTCAAACTTGACTAAACATATCCTGATACACAGTTAAGAATCCTCATACACGGCAAGACTGTCAGTAGAGATTTCGTCAAACTGCATTTGCTTGTACATACGTTATTACACATAGGTGAAATTTTTCTTCAATGCCAAGAGTTTGAAGTTGATTTTGAGTTTAACGTCCCGTTCTGCATCGAGATTATGTGGACCTTCTTATAAGCGTGGTATCCAAACCCCGAGCTACCGCCGGGAATCGAATCCAGGATTCCAACACCAAAGGTGCGTACGGTAACCGCTTAGCCATGAAGGAGCTCCCATGGAAAAAGTGTGGGATACGATTTGTGCAAAATTAACATTCGGCAGAAGGCAGTAATTAACACAGGAAGAAGAGTTCAGTGTCTGAAAAGTGATTTAGTTTAAGTTCAATTTTGGCAAAGCATATGTTAGCACACAGTAATGAGAAACCTGATATATCGAAGGAGTGTGGAAAAGAAAGATTTTGGAAAAGATTAAACACTGCAAAAGATATTAAAACATGAATGTTATAAAGCTCACAAGTGCCATAAGTTTATAAATTTTTCTCGCAAATTCAATTTTTGTAAAACACCCACCCAGCACAGGCAAGTCCAAATATGATCTAGGAATTTAGCCGCTTTAGGTCGTCTGAATGTAAGATGGACCAACATGTTACGTGCGAACTGCGTCCATCAGAAAGTAAACATCCATTGATACTTGACCATGAACATATAGTGTTCCTTAACAGAACACTAAAAGGATGTCTTCTGAACGTTTGTATAGATCTTAATAGTACCCCATGGAACGTCCATTACATGTCCGCTTTTTGAGAGTCAGTGGGTCAGTGAGGGACATATCGGACGTAAGTAGATGTTCAGTATATGTCATTAAGACATTGATGTGTACGCTTATAGACGTTCATTTGTCGTGGATGTGAACCTTAACAGAGGTAAACCTTTTGTCGAAATTTTTTCCAGTAAACCTTCAGGAATTCAAATGTGTGCCCAGTGCAATATATGTCGTGCAATATATGCAATATACGTACCTGTATAAAAGTGCAATATATGTCGTGCCGATGTCAGTAACTGAGTTTTGTGAACGTACACAGACGCCCAGTAATCTGCCGTAGACGTAAAACGCAGGTAAAACGAACGTTTGGTCCAGTGGGCTATTCATACGTATACCGAGGGTCGTTTCATAAGAATATAGAGAGACGTCCACTAGATGTTAGACAATCTCTGTGTGTGCGAAAATGGATGTGAACAGGCGTCGAATGTTCAAATTAAAGGCAGCACGTAAGGGAAATCTTATCGGTAAAAATATAGTTTTCTCGCGTCGAACTCATCCGTTAAACGTATATTTTAATATAACAATATACATTAATTCAGTAGAAGAGGTTGCTTTCCTTTCCTTAGTTCCAGGCAAGAAACCTCTTGGTTTTACAGAAATGGTTTCCCTTAAGAGACGCCTCAAATTTTGGCTCTATGCGTCGTCTGTAGCGGAAAAACACAGCTCGTCATACCAACGCACCTGTGGAAACAAAAGTGACATAATCAAAACATTGACGTCTACAAAAAAGGCTATATAAAAAGTGGATACCAATCAAGCAGTACCTCAAGAAACATTGTAAAATGTACTTCAGCAATCAGGTCTTTGACTTTTACGCGGATATTATATTTGTATTACATGAACTCTGGAATACATTAAGTAACTAAACAACTGTTAAGAATTACTCAACTACATATTAAAACATTTCTACAAACAAAGAGAAAAGTATATACGCCCTTGGTATGGCTTTACTCTTCAAGATAATATCTACTACAAAACAAAGAATTAAACACTAATTACATGCGCCTATAATACGTGCAATTCTTCCCCACGTGCAGGCAAAGCTTGATAGTATAATTATGAATACATGCATTCCATGTAATTAAATTATAATGGACAGGAGGGACTGTATTTACGTGATTGACTGTACAAAATTGACTTCAATTTTGGTTATTATGTCCACTTGCTTCACAACAACAATAAAAAAAATCACATATTAAGACACATAATGTCATTAATCCCTTCACATTCAGTTACACATACACATTCATCAATATAGTTATAACTAAAATAAAACAGGTAATTGTCATGAATAAAAAGACACAACACATACAGCATACATATGCCTAAATATGTCCAGTGGAGATTCAATGTACGTGTACGGTGCCTTAATCAAGGGTTTTGGGACACCCAAGAACGTGCCCCCTTGTGACGGCTTAGTTTTTATTTACCGAGTACATCATCTTTTCGAGAGATTCATAAGTTTCCCAAACAATCATATATAAAATTTAAGAGCATTTAGTTGCTCTGGTTAATAAAATACTTTCATTTCCTCTGTATTTTTCAGCTTTTAAAATTAAATCATCTATTTTGAATGAACTGTGTATTGTGCGAATTCTTCCTATATTTCCATGCCCAAACCTACTCCTGGGCTCCATATTTGCGGAAAAAAAGTAAATTATTACGTAAAGAATTTGTCGGGTACATTACGAAGATAAGCATATCATACCTTCCTTTTCTATGACAGAGGATACAGTAAATAATCTGAGACATTTTTCAACGTAGAGTTACGTTGAAATCAACGTACAATATTTTCTGTCTCCTCATCAGAGACAAACACCGCCTGAACCTTTTGTTGTAAAAGCAGTCACAACATCCGAGTTAAGATGTAAATTAGAAATAAAGTTTTTCATTAAGGCTCGGATTTCTATGAGGTCATATCTTCATCCTGTTATCCTTTTATATGTATAATTAAATATAAACATGTTTCTGATTGTTGTCATAAAAACATGTTTTTGTTGGTTATATATATATATTTGAACCATACTTTGGCATGAGGTCATGTGGGCTTGAAGTGATACAAAGTCTTATTTTTCATCATATTTTAGACTTGTTTCATTTTTGTTTAAATAGATATCTGTCATCATTAGGAATGAGGAGACGGTCATTCAGCTTTTGTCTTATAATGTCAGTAATATGCTGTGATCTATTCTTCAGAGCTTACAGATATTCATTCAGGCCAAAATAACTACGTAAATGCCTTAACAAATGATTATTTCTTAGAAATATATTTGTTAAAAATTCAAGTTTAAATGCATTTTCAGTAAAAAATGATTTACTTCGTGTGTATTTGAGCACATTTTAAGTTATAGTTTGTATTTTTTCGGTCATAAAACATGCATATTTTCAACTTATTGGTCATAGAGATTCGAACCCTAGTTGTTATATTTCTCCGATTATGATTGGTAACCTATACCAGTTAATTGCTGAGGACAGGATTCCATCTTTGTTCCTTATGTAGGTGATTATTCAACAAGATATAAAAAGCTGGTCTAAGAGAAACAATCACCTTTTCAGATATCCTGGATGCGGACCTACGTACTCCAGAAGTAGCCATTTCAAACATACCGTATATTGCTTCCTAGCATTTGCAAATATTACAAAGAAAAACTAAATTTAAGGGTAGTTTACACTGTCTTATGATCTATATATAAGGAGATAAGTTAGTTTGCATTAATTCTATACGTTTGCTTGTAACTTTACTGTCTGACCACGGAATTTTATCAGATAACTTTCATTCTCTATTCACATCTCAGAGCATATGTTATAATTTTTGAGTAGCATTCTGGTTGTCTGGTTGTAATCTTAAAAAAAAAAAAATCGAAAACTTTAATCGCCTTGGGAAAATCATCGATTTTCCATTATTTTACCTAGTAAAGGATTTTTTATCTATATAAAAACATAAACAAGAATTTTCAATGTAAAAATAGTAGCACAATTTTTATATCTGGACATGATAAGTACTTGATTGTTGCATGTTGTACGTATGTTAGTTCATCATCAGAACTAATTAGAGAGATACAAATAACTCAGCAAGCTATCTATTCCGGTGATCCTGTAAGAGTAGTTCCATGGGAGTATATTTTTGTGAATTCTGACTCAACATGAAATCAAATTTAGAACATTGTTGCTGTTAAAATAACCATAATTCCCTTCTTATCAAGTCTTGAGGTCTGAAACTCGTTTTTTTTTCTAAGTAGCACTTAAACTCTCTCAGCACCTAAATTCTTGATTTCCTGAGAAAAGTCAAGCCAGGAGCCATTCGTACCAAGTGCGAAAACATGTTCACAAATCGTCAAGAACGTTTGCATTAAGCTTTCTCTCTCTCTCACCCGACACCCCATATGAATATATATATGTATCAAAGAGAGAGACAAAAAAACTTACCTATGCCCTGCTTTTAACCAAATCCAAGCTATGCGCTTGTACGTTTATGTACCTCTTAGTTGGTCCGTTCTGTTACGGATTTAAAAAATGGGTCCGTTGCGACGTTAATTGTCATCCAAATAAGTCTGTGTAGGTCCGTGGATGTAACCTGGACACTGCGGTGGGAAAAATAAATGTTTAGCGAATATGGATCATGAATTAAGCATACTACGTCAGTTATTTCCAATGGAATCTTCCCTGACATCACACATTGCTTCTGGGATTTTTAATGAATACCTCTCCCAGAGCAAAGAAAAGGCAACATAGATGGCGAAGATTGTGGTAGTTTCACTGATAAACTGCTCGTGCGACTAACGAAACAACTAACCTTGTTTTTTTCAGTACCATTTACTTCGTTTCCATCTTCTTTCTCATCATGTTCTCTTCAGTATCATAATAAAAGCAAGACACAGATGACTGAAATTACTATACTAGAATATTCGCTTGATATCTTCTTCAACGGATCATTTAAGCTCCTGCAGATGAGTCCTTGTTTCTGCTATAACCTGAAGATGTTAGCAGAATGAATACCAAAGGAATCATCCATTGAACACGACAGAATTCCGATTCCTGGTTAGTTACGACTGTCGATTTATTGTAAAAATAAACAAATAAATGAACACTAGTAAATACCGTAAAGACGATCATGGAATATTTTTCAACATGGAAACCGGATCTTTTCTTCCGGTTTGAGTATAGAGATTAGTGTTGATATGCGATATAATCTTGGGGCACTTCATGAATTACACAAAAGCCCTTCTAGCTGCATTATACAGACATTAACGTTAAAACGAAAACTGTTTCATTTTCCCCACCTTCGGTTTTAGTAGAAAGTTAGAGTCGAGATAGAACATTCTTAAAATACTTGATTAAACAAAGCTGCTTTTCGCTATCTTTTAATGTTTTTGATCTACCCATACCGATAGTTATCAACACTAAAAATCAGAAATGTTTTCCTTTTCACCACTTGTGGTTTGATTAGGAGTTTAAGAGAGAGCAGGGGCGTGCCAGCCGGGGGGGATGAGGGGGACGCGTCCCCCCCAGAAATTTTCTAGGAGGGGATTGTCCCCCCAAGAAAATTGTATATCAGGAATCCTTCCCCAGAAATTTCTCGTATCTCGGCAAAAATGATGAAATGCTGCAATGGGAACGTCGATTGTCAATTAATAACTCCTGGAATTGAAAGGGATTACAGTTTCATTGAAGAAAATTCTGTAACAATTTTCAGGGCATACAAATGAAGTACAGAACATAGGGACACTGTAATAGCTAAGCTACGTCGAAAACTACCATAAAACGTGCACACATTCATTTGCAGCAAAAAAGAAAATTTTGAAATATCTATATATTAAAATGCTACATTTACATGTTTGTGGTTAAGAAAAGTTTATATGTTTGTGGTAAATTCTTTTAACAATGATATCTCGGAAACTACAAACTCTGGAAAGATGCCGGTTTCACTGATCGATTGCAAATTTTGTGAAGACTGAGTTCTAATTTAATATTCTTTTTAAATGGACGTTATTTCTTTATTACATTTTTAGGAGTACACGGAAGTATTGAAATTTTAAAAAGTAAAACATCATATCCTACGAGTTATACATCCCAACACCGTACATTTGTATACCAGGTTAGTATATATATATATATATATATATATATCAGGCATTTGTTTCATGGTCAAATGATAATGAAAAACGAAGCATAACTATTTCTCCAGTGTAAGATGAATCTTTATTGTTTAGAGTGCTTGGTCCAGTGAACGCCATATAGCTTATCACTGACATTATAATTCATTGTGTGTGTAATGTGTTTGCTCATTGCATACTGCATGCAAGAAGAAAGAAAACACTGATCATACATGAATTAGAAACTCCAGCTGGAATTAGGCTCAAATCTTGCAAACGGTGCAAGATATTGAAAAAATAATCGAGAAAAGCTCCCCTTTATGATACCCTTTGCCGATTTTTATCAAGACATCCTTCACTTGTGTCTGTAGAGGGGCATGTACAAATGTTGTGAGGAATGACAAGGAGATTCATGTTCATATGTGAATTATGTTCTGTGTAGTGAGCGCAGGCTGAGCTATCTAATTGAAAATATGCAGTTCTTAGTGTCTCTTTTCATTTTAAACAGCTACCGCTTTGTGAAAGATTTACAACTTGGTTCCAAGGCAAAAATATTTCAAATTCGAATTAGCACTCATCAAAAGTTTCATGCTCAGTTTCAAATATTTCTGCCTTGAGATTTTATCTTTAGTCTTCCACGAAAGGGGTAGCCGGAAGAAAAAAAAAATGTCGCTTTCTAAATATCCAAAAAGATTCCTTTCCCTCTACACTTATAGCATTACAAAGAGAAAAGAGAAAACGTGGAATGAATTTTTTAAATTTAATATACCGACTCTTGCTGTATCGGCTTCGTGTAAAAATACCACCATTATTGCATCAACCTTGACAATCGATGGAAGACTTACAACACTGTGTTTAGTTTCGGAAATTTAACTCAAAATCTGCCTAAAAAGACCTTTCTCTTCGTGTGCGGGTAACGTAGGTCACTTTTCGTATCCTTTCTAATGTACTGTTGAACTTCGTCAACTGGGCTGTGCGCAAGTGCCCCACTGTTTTTGAAATGACATGTTTTGCAGCGTATTTTCTCCAACAGTAATGTTATTTAGACAGCTGTGTTTATGTGTGTTACTGTGAATATAACGTTGATATGAAGTTTTTTATCTGTTGTTTCTGTTTATTGTTGTTTTATTTTTTGAAATGGATCAATCTGTCATAAGAAAGTGAAAAGAAGACAGCACATGGGTCAAAGCAGTGCCATTATTGAAGAAAAGAAGAAAAAAATAATTCAAATGATAGTTTTGCTGATGGATTACAACCTGAAAGTGACAATGGAAATTCAAATCTCGTATCGGCCACCATCACCCTCAATGTCTATAGAAGAAACCTCTCAATCTCCACGTCTAGCAAGTGGTTCAGATTCTCTCCACCCTTCGAAATTTCCAAAGCCCAATTAAACTTTAGTGTTACCTACAAATTTTCCACAACAGTCTCTGAAAGATATAACATTAAAATTTGTACGAACTTGGTTCTTTCCGTGGTTGCTCGTCGATCCAAACAAAATTAACGTCACTTTTTGTTTCTATTGTATGGACATCTTGAAAAACAATTTTAAAAAAAGTTCTTACTAAAACCATGGAAGATGCTTTCTCTACTGTAGGATTTTGCAACTAAAAGAAGGCTAAAGGAAAATTCCGTATACACGAAACTTCAGAATGCCACAAACTGGCTGTACTGCGCTACATGCAGAGAAAAAAATCCAATAGAAAACCAACTAAACAGACAAATTTTAGATGAACAACTGAAAACCAGGAACTTCCTGGAAAAAATGTAATCTCAAATACACGTTAACTTGCAAGGCAAGGACTTGCATTTAGAGGACATGACTCCCGGTTCAGGAATTTCTTTAAGTTGATGAGCCTTCGTTCTGAAGATTTTCCACAATTGAAGAGCTAGATAAAGGAAAACACGAAGAGATGTAGTTTCATGTATGTTAAAATCCAGAACGAAATCTCGAAACCATGGGCCAAGAAATTGCTTTTCATATATGTAACAAAATCAAATCTCAAAACCATCCTATGTTCTCTATCGTGTATGATGGTTCCCGTGATGTAAATGGTGAAGAACAATTAAGTGAAATGAAATGAAATCTTTGAGTTTTACGTCCCACGGTTATGCCGGTTAGGCTAAAGGAGACGGTGATGATGAGTAATGAATGAAATGGTGGAATGAAGAAAGTGGGAGGAAACGGGAGAACCCCGAGAAAACCCACGCACACGGTGTTTGTCCACCACAAAGTTCACTTGGCGGGGGCTGGGATCGAACCCGGGACCCCAAGCACCAGAGGTGAACGCTCTACCACTGAGCCACCGCGGCCCCCCAAGAACAATTAAGTATTTGTGCCAGGTGAGTTGATGAAGATCTCTGTTCTCATGAAAGTTTTCTTGTGTTCTACAGTATATATTTATATATATATATATATATGTAAACTACTGGTGAGTTTATAGCTTCAGTTATTCTGGATGAGATGGTGATACTCCAGCTTCCCATTGCTCAACTCAGAGGACAAGCTTATAATGGCTCTGGAAATACGAGTGGTGCAAACGTTAGTGTTCCATCTAAATTTATTATATGTAAACAGCAACTTCTTGTCTTGTACGTACATTATGGAGCTCACAGTACTAATCTTGTGATTAAGGGTGCCTGTAGTGCGTCAGAAGTAGTGAGAAACTCTTTGCAGTGGGTGCATGAACTAGGAGTACTCTTTTCGCATTCACTTTTAGTAAGGTCAAGATTCTCTGCTCTGATCGAGGCTAATGCTGGTGGTCTCGCCTCAAACATTGTAAACATTAAACCCGGAAAAGATGAAGACTGACGGAATTGTCAAAACATTTTTAGGATCAGCAGCTGGGCTTTTGAGGCTTTCTGAAAAAGGATCTACGTTTCTTGGGCTCATATGGCTAGAGATATTATCAGAGGTTGAAGCTTCTTAACAGGACAGTTAAAGACCCAATTTCAGGGTCAAAATGGGAAACAATACAAATCATAAATGAAAACATGAACTTGAATAATATGCTTAGTCACTGATCATAAGTTCATTGTATTGTCATGAAACCTACAAATCAATCCCTGGAAACCCCATTAATTTTAATAAATATTGTCAATAGTACCATGAATAGGATTTTTCGTGTCGTTGGAATAGATTCTGTTATCATCATTGATAGGATTTATTTATCCTAAATTGCAGCACTTTAATTCATGTTGTGTGACATTTTGAAAATGAGGGGGGGGTGCAATAATATCAGCCTTTCTTTAAATTTGGCTCACAATGTTGAGTGAATAGTACTGTCCCCCCCAGAAAATTTTTGGTGGGCACGCCTATGCAGAGAGGATGATAAATACTCCCACAACGCTAAATTGATCCCCAAAACAACAACTTCCTGCATCTTTGCTTTATGATGTAGGTTAAACTGGAACCGGAAGTTTCAGAGAATTTCTAGCACTGGAGTTTCAGTGAATTTCTATTCCATAACGATACCCGCAAAATTTGTGGATTGCAATATGAAAAGGAAAACGTAGTAAGCATAAATTCTATGTTGATATCGTTGATTAAAACACTCATTCCGTAACGATTTGCGTTGACGCTGAGAAAATTTGTGGTAAACTTCAACTGAAATTCTGTATATCTCGGGATCATGAGAGCTTAGCGACTTGGTATTAACCCTGAAATTCGCGCTATATACCTGTTATCGCAAAGTAAAACATAAATTTTGCTATGTATTGATACAAAGCCACACGAGTGTGGGTAGAATAAAACCCAGGGAAATCCACACTCATGATGACTGGTCTGAGAAACATTCTACATTTTTCAACCGAGTTGCACTCCAACGTGCGAACACACTTGAGGAAACGTTAAACCACAGAAGTTCATAGACAATATTGGCAAATATAAGAGTGATGAATTCAAGCTTAAACATAGGCAAACCCGGAGGGAAACTAAGAAATTTTCCCCCTCCCTTCTAGCGGAAAACGTACAATCATGGGAAAGTTCGTCTCTCTTTACTAAAGTAACATCTCTAAATAGCAATGTTACAACTTTTTGACCGCATCGCACAATGGAGTATTTCTGTGAAAGTCCTGACCAATATTATTTTTTGAAGTAGTTTAAAGTGGAAATCATTGCTGTTGAATTTCGATTTATTTCATATTGATAAATACATTGAATAAAACTTATATGCACAAAGATATGTATTTATTAGAAATAAGTACATACTACCAGTTTACATATATGAAGGGCTCGGGGGGGAAACACGATAACTGACAAATTCATGTTTCGAGATAATGAGTACATATATTTTGAAAAAATCCTACACAAAAGTTAATACAAAGAGACACATTAACTGCATGAAATATTCTCTTAACCTTTTTAAACCACAGGAACACAAGTTTTTCATCTATATATTTTTTCTTGCAACATTATATAAATTTTAAAGAAAGTATATGAAAATATGTTTTATAGATACCATGTTTTACGTGCAAGAATATATTCAAGATTACAATGTTTTGTTTACGAATGAAATAGTGCAACTATTAGATGTGGCTCTTGCTTACATAGAAGCCCTATGCAGCTAAAAATTCTCACAGTCTTGGGGATGGGGATTCGAACAACGCACCTCCTGATTACCGGTCAGGCGCTCTATCAGTTGAGCTACCAAGACAACGAGATTTCTTTTAATGTTTGAGGCGAATCGTTACAAACATGCATAGAAGTCTCTTGGCTTGGTAGCTCAACTGGTAGAGAGCCTGACCGGTAATCAGCAGGTGCGTTGTTCGAATCCCCCTCCCCAAGACTTGAGAATTTGCCTATGCATTTTCTCAGTGCAAGTATTACTTACGCATAATGTGAGACACTAAAGAATGACATGTTACTAATCCTCTAGCTAGAGATATCTACGAAATAACATCTTTACTTTCGAAGACTGTTGTAAAAACTATGGTACACAGGGGGTATCCACTGCAGGCACGACAGTACATCTCGAATCTTTGATTGATCAACTGAATGCGCTTCACTGTATTTCATTGGCAGTTTTCTCTTGAACTGTGGTAAGAACGCAGTTGGTCGTCCTTTTTTCCTCAAAGAAACGGTTTCCATTTGCCCATCGTATGAAGAGGAGACACTTAATGCAGGTAACTCTTCTTTTGACTTCTGCTATGAGGTATGTACGGTATATCTACATAGAAAAATTAATAACTGCAAGTAAAATGTGGTATCTAGTCACGGCCATTTTAGCGCGTAACTATAATAAAACAACAAACAATATTATTATTTTACATGGTCTGTGGCACTGAGATTGCAAATATTTTCTCTCCTTTCCAATAATGACCAATACCTACATACAACAATAGCGTTCCGCTCGCAACTATTATCAAGCACACTGCTGCATGTAAACAATGACATCAACAGTAGATAACACATTGTACATGAAAGTAAAGATTTTTTGGCGCCTATTTTTACTCACCTCAAAATCAGTATCCCCTTTGTTTTGGAACATTCTCTGTTCTGGTACATATTCTGGATCTTTATCGGAATCATAATCATCCTCCGAATAAGTCTGGCCGTCGCTACTACTCTTATTATCACTCTTTTCTTTGGACGTGCTGGGAAACACCAGCTCTCTTCTTGTCGCCATCTTTTCTATTTACCGTAATTTACTTGCAGGAAGTCGTAAGAGAAAAAACTTTCAACGCGGATTACTGTGTCATCTATTGGAGGATTGACGAAATTTCGCCACCGATCGACTGTTCGTATGATGAAGAATACAGATATCTAAAAATGTCAAAATACCGAAAATGTCAGTTATCGTGTTTTCTCCCCGAGCCCTTCATATGTATGATCTGCCAGGAAGGTAAATGTACACCTATTTTTCGAGTCTGGCATTCCTGCGCTCCATCCGTGGAGAGTATGAGAATTAAATCAATCAAATATTTACTGAGGGGCAAAAAGAAAAGCTTAATCTGAATAAGACATTGCAGAGGGGCACAAGCTGTGAATACGAATAGTGCATTGGGTAAATAAAGGACGACACCGAAAGAGAAAGCCAGAAACAGCTGTTAAACTTACAAAAAAAGAGTAAAAATTGTCGAATTGGGAACATAAAACACAAATACCAACAAATACGCCGACAACTAAACGGTCACCATGCCATGATCTTGGTGTAGTGGTTAAGGCGCTGGCTTACAAATGCAAAGGACGCAAGTTCGAATCTTAAACGAGGACATTTTAAAAATTGTTGTTAATAATACATACAACTCATGAGAGATGGTAAAAGAGGTCGTATTTAGTTTTTCGTAGCAATTATTATTGGTAATGTTTAGTACTGATAATACTTTTTGTCTTTGCGTATTGCTTTTATTCTTTTCTTCATTTCCAAAGAGAAGAATATCAGAACAAATGCGCCCAAAATTACTCATATTTTGAATGTAAACGCCATTTGCAATTAGTGAAGAATAAAAATTGAACGTTCCGATGTAGCTGCAAAAAGTAAAAAGAAAAACATGGAAGTGGACCATACTCATGGTTACTAAAAATACAATTTCTACATGCCTTACACCTCCCGACCACGTTTCTACGTTAGCAAGTAAGAGGTTTGTGTTTAGGTTAGGCTCGTCAATACGTTTTGCAAAGGGGCCCGGTTTAGCTCTGACGCACCACAGTTGCGAGAAGGGAGAAAAACACTTTTTCTCTCTCCCTCTGTGTGTCTACTTATCTATCTATTTGTATATATATAACGCTATTTGTGAATGCCATAACCACCCTAATTTTCAGCGGATTGAGACGAAACTTGGCACAAACATTAATTGTTGAAATATCTTGATGAATTCGTTAACCAGAATAATCAGATGAAAATGTTCAAAATGGTGGCCCTTCAAACTCTTAAAAAGTTCCAAGGGAACCAAATTTTGCCCATAAATAGGTATTCAGAAAGTTTGAATAAATTTTCCTCTTTTACTGAAATATTTGTGTGCAGAAACTTATTGAAATATTTGACCCGATTAATCGCCTAAAGAAGGTTCACGCCCTTTCGCTACGGTCAGTTTTTTTTTTTTTTTTGCAGGAGGGGGTTATTTTCCTATCGGAACAAGATGATTGTTAGTGATGATATGAAATTACACATTGAAAGTGAAGTAACTTGTGTAACGTGTTATTTGAAAGAATAATATAATAAATGTGCATTCCTCTAACACAGAGAACTGTAAATCATGTATTTCGAGTTCGGGAGCCTGAATGGCGAGGAGTGTTATTTGATTTGCTTTTTAGTAACACATTGCATTGCAAATGAAGGTAGCCACCATTAGTGGTAAGTAAAATAATAATAATAATAATAATAATAATAATAATAATAATAATAATAATAATAATAGGTGTTGTTTGTGGCAAGGTAATATCTTAATCAATTCTTCTTCAAACGTAATGATTGTAACGCCATATCTCCCTTACAAACAAAATATTAGCAATTTATATCGTGAGAACGGGAAACTATAGAGCGATGGGACCAACGTTGGACAGTATGCACTCATTGTACTCAGAAAAGTAAGCGATTTCAATGCAAAATGAACGAAGAGTCATTGTCATGGGTACTCATGGGGCCACGGCAGAGCCCTCTTTAGGCAAAATGTCGATAGCTTATATCGAGAAAACAGGAGGTGATACCGGGATGGGACCAACGTTGGACACAGTGGACCCATAAGGCGCATCCAAAAAATAGGGGGGGGCGCCAGCCAGCCTTACTTATTTCCACATAATAATATAAAATTATGTTGTCGAAATACACACACGAGTTAGCTACTAATATTTCATATTATTATTATTATTATTATTATCTACAGCGTCTTTTCATTACGTGTGCGTGTTTGACATGAAGCCAAAGAGAAGATCCATCATTCGTAGAAAGAATAATAGTCAGTTACTTTAACTGTGAACTACAGTGAAAAATACGAAAAGAGTGGACTACCTGAAGGCGTAAAGAAGCAATATTTTCTCTCAAATGGATAAAAAATCAAGCCGAGATTAATTCGAACTCGCATGGACGGCGCGAAAAGCCAGTGCTTTGTCCACTTTTTTTTTTAACTGACTCACTGAACGTGTTTCAGTAACTTACTTATTGCTAATTTTACTTGCTTGACTCGTTTAACTTGCTTTTTCTAATAACTTATAACGACAGAGAGACGAACACAGAAACATCGAGAACAGTTAAAAATAATACATGCTCTCCCGCCGAGAATCGAACCCGGAACTCCATACACCAAAGGCGCACGTGCTAGCGACTAGACCAGCGGGAAGGGCACCACTCTCTCCCTGTGTCGTTAGGGATTACGACCACTGTCTTGCCAGCTATCACTTCTGTGGGTTGTATACTATGATCACATGTTTCTTCTTTGCTGGAAGAGTAAAACCTACATTATATGTAATACATGAGGTATTTAGACCTACATGCTCTTCATATAATGTAATAAAAGGGTCATGCTGGGAATAAGAAAAAGAAAATTCCTTGGACAAAATGGAAACTATTGGCATCAGAAATATTTATCTACGAGGCATGCGCAGTAGTATATTTCAGAATAGTTACTGTTTTGTTCAGTAAACGAAGAAAGGGGTATAAAAAAGCAAATATGTCGCGTCAACGAGATCGACCAGATTTGACAGGGGCGGAAGCAGATGTATAGTAATACAACAACTTCGCTCAGTTGATACGAGCCGAGCCGGTTGATATCACTACCCGAGTTGGTCTTCTGCTTGGGCTCAAGAATTCGACCGTGCAGGTCTCAGCCTTAATTTTAAGAACTACAGTATAATTTTAAGTACTACAAGAAAAATACCTTTGACTCGACTCGGATTGAACTCGAGTCGAGTCGAATTTTGGCTCGACTCCTGCTCATCCCTATTCGTATTTGTATTTTGTTTCCACTTCAACAATTTCTACTCTTTTTTTTTCTTCGTTTACCTATGGTTTCTGGATTTCTCTGTCGGTGTCGTCCTTTATTAACACCATGCACTATTCTTATTCCCAGCTTGTGACCCGCTTCAATGTCTTATTCAGTTTAGGCTTTTCTCCTTACATTGACTTGTCATGTGATTGATTTAATTCTCACTTTCCGCGCACGACCGATGAAAATGTTTTATTATTATTATTATTATTATTATTATTATTATTATTATTATTATTATTATTATTATTATTATTATTATTATTATACTATTGAACTTGCACGGCGAAATTACTGTATAATACGATATCATTACAGTAATTTTATTCCATTGTATGTTATTTAATTTATTAATGGGCACTAAATTGTCTCCAGATCAACGAATAAATTAACTACGGCATGCACTTTGGTGGAAATATCATTACATGAACATGTTTGGAACGAACCAATAATCTTATTGCAATGATATTTCCACCAAAGTGCATGCCGTAGTTAATTTATTCGTTGATCTGGAGACAATTTAGTGCCCATTAATAAAGTAAATAACATACAATGGAGTAAAATTACAGAAATGATATCGTATTATACAGTAATTTCGCCGTGTAAGTTCAATAGTATAATAATAATAATAATAATAATAATAATAATAATAATAATAATAATAATAATAATAATAATAATAATAATGATAATAATAATAATAATAATAATAATAAAACATTTTCATCGGTCGTGCGCGGAAAGTGAGAATTAAATCAATCACATGTGAAGTCAATGTAAGAAGAAAAGCCTAAACTGAATAAGACATTGAAGCGGGTCACAAGCTGGGAATAAGAATAGTGCACGGTGTAAATAAAGGACGACACCGAAAGAGAAATCCAGAAACAGCAGGTAAAAGGAGAAAAAAGAGTAGACATTGTTGAAGTGGAAACATAAAGTACAAACACGAATAGGGATGAGCGCAAGTGGAGCCAAAATTCAATTCAACTCGAGTACAATTTGAGTCGAGTCAAAGATAATTTTCTTGAATTGAGTTCCGAGCCAAGTCGCTGTTTTCGAGGTCTAGTTTCGAGTTGAGTTGAGTTTGATAATGGCTCTCTCGCTCGTTCAGCTCGTTTTAACTCGTTTTGAAATATTGGCCTGATCAGACTGGAAAGCAAAAGCCATGAGAAATGTAAGCAGTAATGTGGAATACTTTTAGTGTTGCTCACGACAGAGGTGCGTCTCATCTCGTAATTTTAGTGCATCTCGTCTGGCAATTTTAGTGTATCTCGTCACGTCTAGATAACGAGAAGACAAGAGTTTATTATTATTATTATTATTATTATTACGAGACAGCCTCAAATGTCGTAATCACCAATATAAGTATATACTGTAGTTCTTAAAATCAAGGCTGAGATCTGCACGGTCGAATTCTTGAGCCCAAGCAGAAGACCAACTCGGGTAGTGATATCAACCGGCTCGGCTCGTATCAACTGAGCGAACAGCTCGAGTCGGCTTGGTTGGGATGAGCCGATGACCCGAGCCGGCTTAGTTGGAACAAGCCATCGACTCAGCTCAATTGAGCCGATGGCTCTAGCTTTCTCGGTTGGGATGGGTCACCTACTCGGCTCATGTGAACCGGTTCGAGCCAGCTAAGTTGAAACTAGTTCATCAGCACGTTTCGACTCAGCTCAACTAAGCCGATGGCTCAAATCGACTCGGTGTGGTGAGCTGTTGGCTCGGCTCACTTCTCGATTCGGTTCGATATTGAATGAGCTGTAAGCCGAGCCGCTCGAGCCGTTGAGAAGCCCAAACCCGGTCCCAGCTGTTTTGAATATGTTTGGATGAAGCATATAACTTTTAACATTTTTTTGCTCGAGCCCGAATACTTGCCCCTTCGGAACTCAAACCCAGAACGTGACCGATGTCCTTGCCTCCTGAAGACTTCCAGACGACCGAGATCGACAGTCAATTAGCTTTTACTATTCAGATACAAACCGTATATCTTTTAAAGATTATACATGGAGTTGAAATAATAATAATAATAATAATAATAATAATAATAATAATAATAATAATAATAATAATAATAATAATAATAGTTTTAAACTTGCCCTGAAATTGGCAAAACTTACTTAAAAGTAGAGATTTCGGGGAAAGGGTTCCGTACCTTCAAGACACACCTCTGCAACTACCAACATTTGCTACAAAAATACCTACACAGAGCATAACTCAATGAGCTCTGAAATACAATGTAACGAAATAGCCTATGAGATTCAGTCTACAGAGCAATTGTTAGTTAAAGAATGGACATACACTATTTCGAGAATCGAGACAAGACGGGAAATGTTTACGATACTTTTCGTCTTGTCTCGATTCTCATCTCCAAAGAGAGACGAAAATTTTGATTTAGCCCTGACCCGTCTCGAATGTAAAATGTTAATTCTCATGTTATTTTATTTGTTTTAGAAACGAGATGAGAAACTCCTCTTCTCGTGAGCAACATTAAACCAAACCGAAATATTCTTTCCAAATGTCACGTTTCTCCTTGTAATGGTATGACCTGAGCGATAATTTAGCTTCTAGCTTTTAATCTTCTACGAGATAATAATAATTATTATTATTACTATTATTATTCCTGAAGATTTCATAGTTCAAGTATTGAAACATCCGAGTATTCAAATATCTGAATATAATAAAACGTATGTTATCGCTGATCAATAGCCATCAAAAATTCTAAAGTAAGAAAAAAAATTTGCAACGTGCATTCGCAGAAGCACCTTGACCACTGAACCGCGATCGCTACGCGGTAAACGATCCGTCTTTAGTCTGGTTACGTTAGGTTTCTTTGTCTCCGCTTGCAAACTTGTATGTTATATTTTTCGATTCAAAATGTCTTTCGTATTTCTTTTATGAAGTCGGCAAAGTTTATATTAATAACTTGAGTTTTTCTTAAACCACTGGTTCACAAGTTCGTTCTTTCTCCACACGAAACTACGAATATGACAGATTGAGTTCTCATACTCCCCATTTCTTTCAAAGCAGTCGCCATTACCTGGTCAAAGACTTATTTCCGCCACGATTCATATTAACCAAAATAAATTCATTTTTCGTAAGCGGAACTTTCACTTTCCGGATTTCGCAAAATTATGGAATTCAGTTATACTCCGGAATTCAGAAGAATTTCGGAACTCGGAAAGAATCCGGAATTTAGAAAATTCCGGAATTGAGAAAAACTCCGACTTTCGAAAAAATCCGGATTTTCCGAATTTCGGAATGTTAACGAAATCAGAATTTTTTAAATTCCGGATTTTTCCGAATTCCGAAATTATTACAAAATTGGAATTTTCCGAATTCCGGAATTTGTCCGGCTTTACTTTCGGGAGTCCGAAAACTAATAATTCCGGAACGGGCTATCCCTAGTTTATACACAACCTTTCAGAACACTAAGCTAGTAGCTGTCTACAAACAAACAAGTAATGCAAAGCATGTTGTATACTGCAATACGTCATGTATTAAAATCCGACACCATGACCCTTTTATTACATTATATGAAGAGCATGTAGGTCTAAATACCTCATGTATTACATATAATGTAGGTTTTACTCTTCCAGCAAAAAAGAAACATGTGATCATAGTATACAACCCACAGAAGTGATAGCTGGCAATACAGTGGTCGTAATCTCTAAGGACACAGGAAGTGAGCGTTGCCATGGCCGCTGGTCTAGAGGCTAGCACGTGAGCCTTGGGTGTATGGAGTCTCGGGTTCGATTCTCGGCGGGAGAGCATCTATCATTTTTAACTGTTCTCGATGTTTCTGTGTTCGTGTCCCTGTCGTTATAAGTTATTAGAAAAAGCAAGTTAAACGAGTGAAGCAAGTAAAATTAGCAATAAGTAAGTTACTGAAACGCGTTCGGTGAGTCAGTTAAAAAAATAGTGGACAAAGCACTGGCTTTTCGCGCCGTCCATGCGAGTTCGAATCAATCTCGGCTTGATAGTTTATCCATTTGAGAGAAAGTATTGTTTCTTTTCGCTACAGGATGGATTTTCTCTTTGGTTTCATGTCAAACATGCTCACGTAATGAAAAGACGCTGTAGATAATAATAATAATAATAATAATAATAATAATAGTAATAATAATAATAATAATAATAAATTGAAATATTAGTAGCTAACTCGTGTGTGTATTTCGACAATACAATTTTATATTATTATGTGGAAATAAGTAAGGCTGGCTGGCACCCGCCTCCCTAATTTTTTCGATGCGCCTTATGGGTCCACGGTGTCCAACGTTGGTCCCATCCCAGTATCACCTCCTGTTTTCTCGATATAAGCTATCGACATTTTGCCTAAAGAGGGTTCTGCCGTGGCCCCATGAGTACCCATGACAATGACTCTTCGTTCATTTTGCATTGAAATCGCTTACTTTTCTGAGTACTATGAGTGCATACTGTCCAACGTTGGTCCCATCGCTCTACAGTTTCCCGTTCTCTCGATATAAATTGCTAATATTTTGTTTGTAAGGGAGATATGGCGTTACAATCATTACGTTTGAAGAAGAACTGAGGAAGATATTGCCTTGCCACAAACAACACCTATTATTATTATTATTATTATTATTATTATTATTATTATTATTATTATTATTGTTTTACTTACCACTAATGTTGCCTACCTTTATTTGCAATGCAATGTGTTACTAAAAAGCAAATCAAATAACACTCCTCGCCATTCAGGCTCCCGAACTCGAAATACATGAGTTCTCTGTGTTAGAGGAATGCACATTTATTATATTATTCTTTCAAATAACACGTTACACAAGTTACTTCACTTTCAATGTGTAATTTCATATCATCACTAACAATCATCTTGTTCCAATAGGAAGATAACCCCCTCCTGCAAAAAAAAAAAAAAAAAAAACTGACCGTAGCGAAAGGGCGTGAACCTTCTTTAGGCGATTAATCGGGTCCAATATTTCAATAAGTTTCTGCACACAAATATTTCAGTAAAAGAGGAAAATTTATTCAAACTTTTTGAATACTTATTTATGGGCGAAATTTGGTTCCCTTGGAACTTTTTAAGAGTTTGAAGGGCCACCATTTTGAACATTTTCATCTGATTATTCTGGTTAACGAACTCATCAAGATATTTCAACAATTAATGTTTGTGCCAAGTTTCGTCTCAATCCGCTGAAAATTAGGGTGGTTATGGCATTCACAAATAGCGTTATATATATACAAATAGATAGATAAATAGACACATAGAGAGAGAGAGAAAAAGTGTTTTTCTCCCTTTTCGCAACTGTGGTGCGTCAGACCTAAACCGGGCCCCTTTGCAAAACGTATTGACGAGTCTAACCTAAACACAAGCCTCTTACTTGCTAACGTAGAAACGTGGTCGGGAGGTGTAAGGCATGTAGAAATTGTATTTTTAGTAACCATGAGTATGGTCCACTTCCATGTTTTTCCTTTTACTTTTTGCAGCTACTTCGGAACGTTCAATTTTTATTCTTTACTAATTGCAAATGGCGTTTACATTCAAAATATGAGGAATTTTGGTGGCATTTGTTCGGATATTCTTCTCTTTCGAAATGAAGACAAGAACAAAAGCAATACGCAAAGACAAAAAGTATTATCAGTACTAAACATTACCAATAATAATTGCTACGGAATACTAAATACGACCTCTTTTACCATCTCTCATGAGTTGTATGTATTATTAACAAAAATTTTTAAAAATGCCCTTGTCGAGGATTCGAACTTGCGTCCTTTGCATTTGTAAGCCAGCACCTTAACCACTACACCAAGATCAGGGCATGGTGACCGTTTAGTTGTCGGCGTATTTGTTGTATTTGTGTTTTATGTTCCCACTTCGACAATTTTTACTCTTTTTTGTAAGTTTAACAGCTGTTTCTGGCTTTCTCTTTCGGTGTCGTCCTTTATTTACCCAATGCACCATTCGTATTCACAGCTTGTGCCCCTCTGCAATGTCTTATTCAGATTAAGCTTTTCTTTTTGCCCCTCAGTAAACATTTGATTGATTTAATTCTCATACTCTCCACGGATGGAGCGCAGGAATGCCAGACTCGAAAAATAGGTGTACATTTACTTTCCTGACAGATCATACAATATTGTCATATGAGGCGCGTAAGCCTGATGACCTGCTTTCGATCCCTAGATTGTGAACTCCGCGCCCCTCTGGAGGGATGTGCAAACATTAGTAAAGAAGGAGGAAGTTGGAAATGAGCGTTTCGAGAAAAGAGTTTATTGGTCATGTTAACCTGGTTAAAGTAGGCGTCCGGCCAGCTGAAGCAGAGAACTGAGGAAAGCATGTACAAATAAGTAAATAAAACAATTACGTTCTTGTCTAACAAAATGGTTACAAACAAGAAATTTAAAAGAAAGAAAAATATATAAAACATATAATTTGAAAAATGTATAAAATATGTAATATGAAAAACATCCTTGGCGACGCATTTCTATAGCTAATAAGCTGGCTGGATTTTCTTAATTTGCTGCCAGGTGGAACCGTGGCGCTGGTGTAGCTTGTTCGAGCGCTCCCTCCACTCCCTCATACCATCAACTTTTGTGGCTTCCCTCCAGATCCACCTCCTCTGTTCTGCTTTGGAGTCCCCTTGTTCTCTCTCTTCCAATATTCTTAGCCAAGGTTAATCCAGGAGGTAGAATATATAAGGAGTCTAGAGAGGACATAGATAAGTTCCGGTTAGCAGAATACCGTGGACTATCGAACTGATCGGATGTGTTTTAAGCAGTCTCCGATAAATCAAGATATGGCGGGACTTACTTTTTGCTGAGACTCATTGTAGCATGTAGAGTTCGACTTCAAGTAAGTAAGATGCACCACCTTTCACACAGCTGAGGTTAGTCCAACACACTACTCTTTCCTTTCGAGTTTTATTCTAATCGACTCTTTCTCTTTTTGCTATTTTTCTCTTTTACTACTTTTCCCTCATTCCCGAATTTGAACAATAAGTTGAAGAAATAACAGAAAGCGTGGACACATTCTTAAACTCGATTCTTTGGAACATAATGTTCATTTTACTCGGTCCTCACTCACTCTCGCACTCGCAGTGGCAGTTGGCCCTCGCCCTCGTTCAACCTCTCCGTCGCAAACGAAATTGTAAATCTTCCTCGCACACACTCATCCTCCTGGTGACAGTTCTCACCCTCGTTATTATTGTCCTCATTCAGGAAACTTGTCCTCGCGAAGGGAGTTGTCCATCACCCTCGCCTCGTAGTGGAAGTTGGCCCTCGCTCTGGCGATGGGAATTGTCCATCGCCCTCGCTTGCCCTCACCCTCGTGCTTGAAATTGGCCCTCGCAGTGAAAGTTAGCTCTCGACCTCGTTCAAACTCGTCTTCATGAGGATTATTGTCCATCGCCCTCGCGTTCCTACTGGAAATTTCTCCTCGCCCTCGTTAACCCTCATCCTTGCGTAGGAAGCTGTCTTTCGCCTTCTCCCACATATCATTGAGGGCGAGGTTATTTTAGGGTAAGAAAGCCCTCGCGAGGATCAGATCCTCAATTTTCCAGCATATTTCCTGAAGTATTTCTCTAAAATACCTCCTAAACAAAGAAAATTAAACATTCCATCGTATAACTTAGTCCGGATTACCTAAAATGAAACAAATCATTGACCACTCGACGCTTAATATTACCATGAATATGTTCAGGTAAAATTTGAATAGAGTTTTCTTTAAACCTTTCGGTTCAAAACTTGTGTTGCCCATGAGACGAGTCGACACTAGAAATAAGGAAAATGAAGTGAAGTGTTTGAGTTTTACGTCCCACGGTTATGGGAGTTAGGTTAAACTAGACGGTGATGATGAGAAATGAATAAAATGATGGAATGAAGAAAGTGCGAGGAAACGGGAGAAACCCAAGAAAACCCCTGAGCACTGTATTTGTCCACCACAAAGTCTACACGTCGCGAGCTGGGATCGAACCAGAAGCTCCAAGCACCGGAATTGAAAGCTCTACCACCGAGCCACCGCGCCCCGTACGAGAAATAAGGTTGATTATTTCGTCTTGTAAATTTGATAGAAGTCTCGTCCCGTCTCAATTCTTTGAACCTTCTTTATTGTCCCGATTCTCGACAATTCACTTCTCCTCTCGTTCTCTAAATTTACGTAAAATATGTATTCCCTTATCTAGATGTTCCAAGAATCTGTCTGCGTCACTAGAAATGTAAGAAGTGTGTATCTAATAACACTTAAACCATATTTATTATCGGGATATACTGTGTAATTATTATTGTATCTTTAAACGTTCATAAAGCTCTTCAGTGTGATCGCAAATCACTTTTATCAATTTATAGGTTTTAAAGACGGATCATTTAGCAAAAAAAAAAAAAAAAATAGTGTTTGAGACCTAAGACTTGGGTGAACTAGTGTTGCTCACGAGATTGGGAAAAAAATTTTCGTCTTCTCTCATAGTGCAAATTAAAAGAGTGATAATGGTGATGAGGTTTAAAAAGTGTCATTTTATCATGTTTCTTTGATGAACTATTAGCGTATGAGGTAAAGATTTTCGTAAAAGATTGAGAGTTATTTGCACGAAATTAGTTTGGTGAATTTTGTTTGCAATTCCAGCAATAACACCCTTTTTAATATGTGGTATATATTTCTTATTTGCAAAAATAATTGGCCCATTTTTTAATGTTAGTTTTGTGTGATGAGGAAGACACCTCTACTAAATTCAAAGAAATCTTTGCGCCATCACAGGACGAAGTGTCGTTTGCCACTCTCCTTAGTGTCCCTATTGCGGCAGCTTCAGATCATCGGAGAAACCTTTCTCTGCCTCCAAAGAGTCCGTCGTGAATCCAGCCCAGGATTCCAGTCCAAGATTGCCTTATAGCTGCAGATAAAATCTTAGGCTTTATAGCTGCAGGCGTTATAGCTGCAGATAAAATCTTTTCTTCGGGTACTGTAAATTGAAGGTTCGTTCTGACGACTTTTGCAAGGAATGCGTTTTGGTTGGTCAGTAGGTAATATTGTCTATTGTCTAATAATAATAATAATAATAATAATAATAATAATAATAATAATAATAATAATAATAATAATAATATTATTATTATTATTATTATTATTATTATTATTATTATTATTATTATTATTATTATTATTATTATTAACATGTGTCCGAACGAACTTTATACTACTGCATAAGAACTATTTAAGAAATTATTATATTTAATGTATTTTTAGCGGACAGTATGTCTTCAAACAATTAAAAGTAGAGGCTATTCCTGAGGGAACTCATATAGTTACAAATTTAAAGCTTTCTTGCTTCAAAGTAACGGGTGAAAAGGTAGTATAATGGAATTAGAAGATGCAGGGCCCGACTGGGAACACTATTCCGGGACCACAGCTTCCCAACTAATTTGCAAATACAGTATATTGCATATACTAGAATGCCCCAGGGTGTGTGTGTGTGTGTGTGTACTTTGAACATATAAAACTTTGTTTTGTGTGGAACAACAACATATTACTTGTTTCCAAAAACTTAACATAAACTATTAATCTAATAATTAAGCGCGAGACGAACTGAGGGAACTGAACCCGAGCGTGAGCCGAGTTGAAAGAAATGAGTCCGAGCCCGAGCAAGCCCAGTGCAAAATGAATATCTATGATCAAAACTCATTCAATCAAGTCTTTTTCCATCTAATCTACTGCATTCTGTCGGTTCTTTCACTGCTTGTGTTCGTTCAGATATAAGCGCTCTTAAGATTATGTCATTTACTGCTGAATGACGTGAGTCACTGTCTGTCCATCAGTACTCTTTAAACGTGAGAGTGTAGACACTTTTTAACTAAAAAAGTGTTTAGATAGGCAGGGCAACAATGAGGCACACTCACTTCTAAACGTAGCGCTATTTCTATCAGGAAACTTTCATGACAAACATGTAGATATTATATTCATTTGCATTATTATTTTTAATAATTATGTAGAAGCATACAAGAGAAATTCTCCACTGCAATTAAGTGAAAGAAAGAATACGACCATTCTATAATCTTACTATGACATCAACTATCATATAGGGGACATGGCAGATGTTATTTTACATATTATATTCTTCTAAAAAGTGGTCAAACTGCAAATTCAAAATAGTTGTTGTTAACAAGGCTTGTCCGTCTCCCTCGCTTGCCTTCGTTCTCGCGAAAGAAATTGTTCCTCTCCCTCGGGCAACCCACGCCTTCGCGCACCCTCACCCTTCCAGTAACAATTGATCCTCGCCCTTGCGAAAGGATTTGTCCATTGCCCTCGCTCGCCCTCGCCCTCGCGCTGAAGACGAGTCCTCGCCCTGGGGAAGGGAGTTGTGCATCGCCCTCACTCGCCCTCATATTGGAAATTTCCCCTAGCCCTTGTACATCCTCTCCATCGCTGCCGAAACTTCTCACCCTCGTGCACCCTCGTAATCGCGAATGAAATTGTCCATCGCCCTCGCCCTCATGTTGGGAATATCTTCTCACTCTTACGTACATTCAACCTCGCTTCATTGTGGGCGAGGGAGCTTGAGGGTGAGAATGATCTTGAGAGGGCCACCCTCGCGATGGTAAAAATCTCTGGAATAGTGTATCGGGCAAAATTATAGACGTTAATCTTAGCGATTTATGTAATCACTACACATATAAGAAATTAATGTCTAACATAGTTATGTTTCCTCTCTTGTACTCATCTTGTATATCTATTCTAATATTGTAATAAACTCTATTATGTCTCATTGAACTTCTCCTAGGGGGATATTATGATAATACAATTAGAGACAACAAACAACTGAGCTAGGACTTCGATATGTATTCTCTATGAGCTTCACTTCATACTAGCGAATCAAAGAAGATAGGAGTATCCGGGGTGTTAACTAATTACAGTCACGTTTGGAAGGAAGGAGAGAGAGAGAGAGTTGAATTGAGTTGTTTTTAGTTTAGCGTCCCTTTCAGCAGCGAGGCTATATGAGACGTGGACCTACTGATTAACGTGGAATTCGAACCACATAAGCTCCCACCGGGAACCCGGGTCTCCCACGCCAAAGGGAGAGAGAGACAGAGAGAGAACGAATTCCAAATCCATACAAAGCAAAGCTCTATAATGAAAATTGTCCTAAATGGAATAGTGTGTGCTTCTTGCCACGTACACACACTATGTGGTTCGTATCACGCATCTCAAACACGTTGGAGCCCTCAAACCGTTAGTGATCGGCTGGCGGATTACAACCGGTGGAACGCGTCATCTTCAGTCACCAAGTCACCACAACACCGTAAAGGTTTATGGAGTTTCGCCAGGTATGAATGGTGAACTCTACACAGTAACTATACACCCCAACAACCCCAACTGTAATAGTTGGTGTCAACCGCCGGTGGTACTGACGTTTTACTTTTACACTCGTTATGTCGTTTGCCCAGGCTTGTGCATTGGTGAGGCCAGTGCTACAATGTACCAGAGGTACAGTTTCATTTTTATTTTTATATGTAAAAAATCACACTTGGTTTCAGCATTTAAGTATTACTAATGTTTTGTGTTTTTCTTACAAGTGAATCATGAAAATAATTACTTTCATTGGTGTCGTAGTATACCTGCTAAATAGTATGTAGTCAGTGAACAGTGACGTATAATGTCGGGATAGTGCTCAACCTACAAATACAGATATTAAAACGATTATAATACGTAAGTAGTTTTGAATGTAATTTCTCAATCGTTTCCTTATCTGGAGCATAGTATTAACGAACCATTATCCTCTTTGGGCTCTATTATGTGACGTTCGCTAATAACCTTCGATTAGATCAGAGCCTATGTTAATTTCGTGTTGGGTCAAAGTGAAACATCCTCTCTTTTTAGTATAAGACAGCAAAAAATATTGTATAACGGAGGTGAACAGATTACACGAAGTAAATTGAATTTTATTTTATCTATATTATCCAAATGATAATACAGCAATAAACTTAATACTCGTTCTAGAAAAATAGACAGGAGAAGGAAACGTAACTATCCTCTTAAAGCAGGACAAAAATTCTTTATTTTTAATCTTCCTCTATGCCACTTCCTGATGAAGTAATTCTTCGCAAATTAAATTATTTCTGCTGTATGCAGGTTTTTACAATAGGATCTAGGCTAAATCATAGCGTTGCTACGGATATATGTTGAGCCACTAATGAAATAAAAAGAAAAATTGAACACTAGAACCATGAGTTTTCCGCAGTAAATAAAAACGCTGGCGCGAAGTAGGGAAATCACATTGCCCAGCTGGCGATGGAAAACCTTATTATATATGGGATTCATATGGCAATGTTTATTGTTTATATAGTGATAAAGGAAAAGTATACGCTATTCCTCAATTTAGTCGATGGCAACATAGTAATGCGCCGAAGTATATTGATACGTAGGATAGAACCTTGTATTTAGATCCTCCCACTCCGACTTCTGACGTGCAAGAACCACCTGAGATCGGTTGTGAAACAACCCGCTTAGCAGTTTGTAATCATGCAGGACCTGCGCTTAATCCTCCACAAGGAAACTAGAAACCGATTCCATTACTTCGAACTTTGGTTCTTGAATCGGAAATAGAGAAATGTCGTCTGGAATGAATGCTAGGGAATTGAGAAACAAAAATAATTTACAAGAGGAATTAGTGGTAGCAGAATGGTGGCTGGTCAGGTAGATACGAGGACCACTATAGAGTTATAATCTACATCAGGCGTTTTTTCCTATTAGAGAGTCGAACCCAGTTCGTCAGAAAGGAATAGACAACGAAATTTTAGAAAATAAATCTCCTAAAACCGAAAATGGCAGTAGGAAAGAAGCCTTCCTCTATTTGCGTGAACCTGACAGTCCGGAAACAATTTACTTCCCAGTAAAATACGAACCATCTGAGATTCCATCTCAACCTGCGTTAGAACAGTTTGACTAGGAAACTCATAAAGCTATTATTAGAAACTAACTTAGCGGCGTCGATATAAGCATTAAACTTGACTTGGCTGATACGGGTATCGAACCCAGTGCCTCCAAATAGCAACTACTAAGTGCATACAAAGAAAATTATCCGTACTACTCAAATATTAGTCAGGACGACGAAATAGTAAAACGACTTAGGACATAATGACAAACTGACTTATCGCCAGTGATAGGAGCCTTAGCAACACCACTGATTAGAGGAAATAAAAATAAGGTACAAACCACCATGGTTCGTTGCATGGACTAGGGTGTAGAAATATTATGTTTACTTTTTAAAGCAGATCCGATCATTCCTAGCGAGAACTTATCACTAATAGATCATGTAATTGTAACCGCTATAGTGTAATCTGGTCGCTGTCCGTGGCTCGTGGTACTACCAATAAGTATCTTCCTGGACAGGACGATGAAGGACCTCTCCAAGAAAAGGTTACAAACTGTTTCCAAATCGCTCGTCGGTCTCAATAATGCGATGAGCATTAGGCGCCGAGAGTTTCGGGCGTCTCGTCTCGAAAACCGCAGGGACGATCAGACGGTCATCCAGACCATAACGCACTCAAACATCACTCATACAAACAACGAAAACACGCTTGATTAAATAACACTATACTTATTTATTAGAACACTATTGTATAAAAAAAATAACGAAGAGGAATTGATGCAACACTGAACACTAAATATATATAATAATCTTCGTCGCTGAAATCACACACTGCCCTTTTCAGGCAATATAGCTCTTTATATATATATGATTATAATTCAGATATCACTACAAATGCTTCTCTCACACCATTGACACACTTGGGGGATTAGCACTGGGGAAAAGTTGTCTGGATCGTCCCACGATGAATCCAATTGTTGTGCCGACAATCCCGCGGCGTAAAGATGCGTCTTCAGCAAATTAAAAAAGAAGGTCTCCACAGTGGAATGCTGATGTTGGAGGGCGCGTGTATAACTTTTTAAACGCACAAGGTCTGCGTACCTGGGGCTTCACTAGTTGGGGCTAGCCGTAATAAAACTTCTTTCACCGGCTAATAGCTTGTGCCCCTTAACAAAAAGTTACATTTGAAGCTCGACGCGATATGCGTGATTACGGCTTCCAGACCTGGAGTCAAACTCTCTGAGCATCCAAGCGCAAGCTACGGGTTGCAATGATCAACTAAAAAGTGTTGGCAGTTCATTTCAAAACTCACTCAGTTAACTCACCTGTATGCACATACAAACAGAATACGGAAAAGAATTTATGTTAATTTTAGTCAACTGCCTATAATGCACTAGACACGGCGATAACTTTGGCGTGAGAAAGTACAGATAAGGGACTACGAAACAACGCAGTCGGTGCCACTTTGGTTGCTGAAACATCTGGTCAGCCCGTATTTCTCTAATCTATTATAATGTTTCCATAAGCGATTAAAGAAAGCACTTAATTCAGTTCCAAATAACCGCAGAATATACACTGTGCAAATAATAAGTCAGGGAGAAACACTGAAATGGTTAGTCACTAACTGAAATGTTCTCAGTAAAAGCAATGTTTTAAATATATATATATATGAAAAATGATGAAAGACTTCTTTGTCGAACTGTGTGGGAAAGAAGAAATTCCCATCGAAGGAAGAACTTATGTACGTTGCAGAATAACGTATAAATCGAAAATAAAGATCACTGTCTTTACGAAATATATAGAGTGTCCACAAAAAATCCTTCTATAACCTTGTGGCGTTATAGAGGGAAAAATCCTTCTATAGGGAACATCGACATCGAAGTTCAAACTGAATATCCCATGCGGAGAACGGACCGTAGTGTTCAAACCGATTCCCATAAATGATTAGCAACGAGACTAATCCGGATCTCAAAGCGTTATGTAGGGTTTCTACTGAAACGAAGCCCACAAGCTTTCCGCTGGAAGAAAAACTGTCGCACCTAGGAGACATAGATAATTTTCTTAGTGTAGTTAGGCGAGTTAGATGTTCAGATGGAATCATTAGTAATTCCAAATCCGAGGATGATGATACTGTAAAGGAAGCGTGGCTGGAATATAAATTGAACCGATTACAAGCTGAAAACGAGTCTCTCTCCGAGTTGGAATTAAAGCATTCCCACAGAAGTAACCCAGAGTTAAATCCCACCTTATTGAGTAACGAAGCAGCGCTGTTTACTCCGTTGAGCCCAGAAGACGACCTTAACTATTGTAATTGGGACACCTTAGTAGCATCCATGCCCCAGTGAACAGCTCGAGACCTCATTCCTAGTAAAGGTAACGAAGAAGATGATGACGCCAACCTTGATATTGATGCAAGACCTTCAGTGGAAGAGAATAAAGAAAATGAAGATATTTTTCCTATCCATCCTTCTAACCAGATAGAGGAAGAAATAGGAACGGATAACAACGACTCGTGGTCGTAATCTAGAGTTTTAGAAAATATCGAAAAGATACCGGTATTTGAGTATGCGGAATACGGACCTTCCATAGTGTGTTTACAGGAGATAAAAAACCAAAATCTTCTTCACCTCCTTTACAACCAAGTATAGTTCAGGAAAAGATAGTGTCAGACCTAGCAGTAGTTTATTATGTACAGCCTATACGAGCTCGAAACATAGTAAAAGTTAATCACCGACCATTAAAGAAATGAAAAGGAACAGAAAAGTGGACAGTATATCGCGCTAAAATAATTTGTTTCTCCACCTATAGTGCGAGCTCTACCACTACTAGTGGGCCCAATATGTTAGAAAATGCAGAAATGAGACCGGATCAAAAATACAGAGTCACAGGGTAAGGATTTAAGTAGGTTAGATTCGACGAAAACCTCGATGGAGGTCGACCCCCCCCCCACAGGACATAAATAACTGAATTTTCTTCGTATGAAAGCTATTGAAAGGAAATGACCAGCAGTCAAAGGTTAGATTTAATTCAGGACATTAGTCCAAAACAAAACGATAACATTACTACTAAATCTGAAACATAATTTAAGACTAGTCCGTTTACAGAACCTTCGTCTCAACCTAGCTTAGAGAAACCTCAGATTCCAAATTTACATTTAGAAGAAAATTGGCCATCTCCACCACCCGCAGGTGGTCCGCACACTTTATTATTGTTACTCAATCTCGAGCATATCGTATTTACCCGGACGTAAAAATCCCGTTATTTTCAGTCGGTAAATATGAGGCTGTAAAGAATTTTCTTTCTTCCTACGAAATGATGGTACGCACATACGATTTGACACCCCATGAAATGGCGGATTATTTCCCTATTTGCTTAAATGGCCGGGCAACCGCTTGGTAGTTTGTGGAAAACAGCAAATCAGCCTACGTTGAACTATACAGAGCTAAGAGGTAAGGTACAATTTGTTTTCCCGTCTATCCCTTATCGCGCTAATCTTAAATATGACTTAGAACATAGACCAAAAAAGTAGGCGAAGATATCATACGTTTGTTTACAAGTTAGGAAAAGATTTTAAATACTTGTGTAGAAGTACAGATGAGTCGGAAGTGTTGCATAGGCTCAGAGTGAATTTACTACCACAGATTTTACACCAACGAATGCTTAATGTCGAAGACATAGATAAGTTAGAGCAATGCATAGATTACCTGCGAAAATATGAAATCGCGTAAGGAACTGGTGGACATATTTGCAAACTAGTCCTGGCGTCGTCCGAAAAAATGATCGTGTAGACTGGTCCTTGCTTGAAACTACTGTGCAATCTGAATCTGTTTCAGTTTGCTATTACTCTTCGAATTATGCATTGCATAAAAGTGATCGGAAGTCCTACCAAAATAATTACTCTAATGGCTATGAGCTGGGCGCTGGCCGAGGTCAACTCAGTACAGTTAAAATAAAAATAGGAGACCGCTGAACGTCACATCTAATTCACAAGGGGACAACCATTTCATCCCTATCTAGTGAATGGCTATCACTTAGGTTCCCAGTGTTGTTTTAGGTTACGTACGAATACAAGTAGTAGGCTCCCAGCTTTCAGAATACCTACCGGAGGTCATAACGGCATGCTACATAAAAGATCACTTAAAAACCACTAGTCGAAAGTACAATGATGTAGTAAGCTACCGCTATTCACCCTAAATATTTACCTCTCGCGGATAGTGATAGGAACTAAGTAGAATATCGCTGGTTCAAATTCCTCTGGGTCTTCGAAATTTCCGTAAGAACATGGTTTATAATCTAGATTTATCACACGTTGAAAGATATACAAGAACAAAACAAGTGAGAGCTTCCCAGACACAGAGATTTTGTGAACAATTGAGGGAAGGAAAAAGCTAACCACATATATCATACAACTATCCACGTAATCCCCTGCTCAAATACGGCACTTTAGAAACCAGATTTTCACTAAAAAGAATCAAAACTTTTCCAATTTGGGGGACGCCATTTAAAGCTTTCACAAGGAAAAAGGAGCAAATTGTCCGCCCTACGACTATTATGTCACGAGTATTTGTACGCTTAAGGGAACCGCCTAAAATTTCTTTTCCGAAGCCTATAATTACCTTAAAGAGGCCGTTTCAAGCGAAAGAAAGAGTAAATGGTTTCAGACTCAACGAAGGAAATATTAACTGCAGTACTCATGAACTGGATATTGGCAGCTCAATTACCGTGGTAGAAAATGTTTCTTACTCCGTTAACGGTAGAAGAAAAACCAACAAGCCTGTCTCTTCGAAACTAGGGAGGAAGAAATATTCTCCTAGAATCGCCATTGCCAACAGTTCGATAGAATCATCTACCGAGAGCTATCAGACTTGCTCAATAGGTACGAATGATCAAATGTGTGAAACATATTCTAATGAGAAGGCGCCTCTAAACGGCAACTTATAGGAAGCTAAATTTCTAGAAATCTCTTCGTCAGAGGTCTCTTCGCATAGTCCCTTCGAAAAGGGCTCTCAAGAAACGATCGTTGGTGTAAGTGATGAGGTGGTAAAACTTTACACCAACAGCGTTTTCAAGATATAATTACCAACCAACCTGCGTGTCCCAGCCAACGCATGCTAAGGAAGAATTACGTAAATCCCTGAATTTTGGACCGAACTTACAACCCCATGAGAAAGACCAATTACTGGACATGTTTATGGAATTCTGAGATGTCGCCTGCGACAAACCATGTCTCTCGGCGACAACAGACAAATTCATGTGCCCGCCCCTAGAGATAACAAGAGATGTTCCTGTTTTTCAGCCTCCTTATATTGGGAGACTCAAGGAAAGAGAGAAATAATCGGGGCAGAGGTGCAGAAAATACTGGATAGCAACATTATACGAAGGAGCCGGAGCACATACTCCAGCTCCGTCGTTGTAGTTCCTAAAAATAACAATATGTATCGCTTCAGTATCGGTTACCGAAAACTTAACCTTATTCTGAATCCAAATATTTACTCGATACCGCGTATAGACGAGGTTCTAATGTTCCTCGGTGGTATACAATGTATTACTACATTGGACCGTTAATCGAAATACCACCAAATGCCCATAAAACCTACCGACAGAGAAAACTGCCTTTGTCTGTAGCAGTACTAAGCTTGAATTTTTCTCCCCTCTGGCCTGGCTCCAGCGCCAGCTCTTTTACATAATATGATGGATGTGATCCTTTAGCATGTAAAATGGAAATATTTAATGGTCTACTTGAATGCTGTCATTTGTCCTAATCCGTCCTTTCCAGGTCTGTCAGATAGAACGGGAGCTATCCTAACCCGGCTCAATAAAGTTAATCTCAAGCTGAGTCCTAAGAAGTGTTTCTTCGCTTATGAAGAGGTCTATGTTCTCGGTCACATTGCTGGAAAAGCGAGGCGTTCGTGTAGGCCCTGCTAAAGGTGAGGCTATTTTGAAGGTGCCCCATCCGACAACCTAAAGAGGTTAGAAGTTTTATAGGACTTTCTTCGGGCGATGTTTTAAGTGCCGTCGATGTCAAAATTTTGAAAATGAAATGAAATTTTTTACTTTTACGTCCAACAGTTATGCCGGTTAGGCTAAAGGAGACGGTGATGATGAGTAATGAATAAAATGGTGGAATGAAGAAAGTGGGAGGAAACGGGAGAACCCCGAGAAAACCCACGCACACGGTGTTTGTCAACCACAAAGTTCATTTGGCGGGGGCTGGAATCGAACCCGGAACCCCAAGCACCAGAGTTGAACGCTCTACCACT